>NC_069382.1:77922535-78222951 GCF_027475565.1 Acinonyx jubatus | reverse complement strand
AATATTACTCAGTGATGAAGAAAAGGAAATCCCGCCATTTGCAACAACATGGATGGACCTTGAGGGCATTATGCTAAATGAAGTCAGACAGAGAAAAACTAACACTGTATAATAAGTATACTAATACACTTATATAGAACCTACAAGAGCAGAACTCAGAAACAAACAAAGAGCAGAACTCAGTAGAATGGTGGTTTCCAAGGGCTGGTGGGGAAGGTGTGAGAATGGGGAGATATTAATCAATGGGTACAAACTTTCAGTTATAAGATGAGTAAATTCTAAGTGTACAACAGAGTGTACAGAGTGGTGACTAAAGTCAAGAATGCTATATTATATATTTGAAAATTACTAAGAGAGTAGATCCTAAATGTTCTCAGCAGGAAAAAGAAATTATAATTATGTGACATGACACAGGTGTTAAACTTACATAATACAATAACATCGTATGTCAATCATATCTTAATAATGCTGAAAGCTTTTTAAATTTAAAAGCAGGAGGGGTTCCTGGGTGGCTCCATCTGACTTTGGTTCAGGTCATGATCTCATAGTTCGTGGGTTCGAGCCCCTCATCAGGCTCTGTGCTGACAGCTCAGAGCCTGGAGCCTGTTTTGGATTCTGCATCTCCCTCTCTCTCTGTCCCTCTCCTGCTCTCTCTCTTTCAAAAATAAATATAATTTAAAAAAAATTAAAAGCAGGAGAAGTAACATTATTCACTTACACATAAGGGTGCTGATATATGAAAACAACACTGCAGTATAGACAGCATAGGGCCACAACAGTCCAGGACACAGAGAAGGGAAGTGCGCATTCATTAAACCAACAAATATTATTGAGCATCTGCTATGTGGCAGGCACTGTCCTAGACACTTGGGATACATTAGTAAATAAAACAAATAGCACCTGTCCTTGTGGAGCTGTCATTACAGCAGGACCTTGGACAATGCAAAAAAAAAAAAAAAAGGAATTCAAACCTGTGTTCAGATTAGAACATATTCTCCCAGCCATATTCCAGGCCAATTCCATATGGAGAGAGGAATGAAAGGGCCAGTAAGACTCCACAGCACATCTGCACATTCCTGGGCATTTGTTCACATACACAATTGGGGATATATACTCACTATATCTACTAACAGCGTTAGTTATCATTTATTTATTTATCCATTTCATAAATATGTAAGTGCCTACTATTTTCCCAGCCCCGATGAGATTATGAGCTTTTGCTATCTTTACAAAATACTTAGTTAAATCACCCCTCCAGGGATTATGACACATAAATACCTCAACAGTGTAGAACCTTCCTATTAAAGTCAAGATCCTGGTCCTCAGAGAAGGAAACAGCCAGTGTGTTCCTAAAGAATACTTGTTTGTGGAAGTTTCTTTTTTTAACTGAAACTTTATACTTTTTATTGAAGCCACTTTCAAAGGGGATGGCAAGGACTCTTATAATACCTGGTGCAATAAGATACATTTGCATATATGTTGAGTAAGTGATGCTCTGTGATTCCCAAGGCAAAAGAGTAATCCAAAATGAGGGCTTGTGCCACCGCTGTTTCTCTTCTTCCAATTGTCCAAACACTGCTCTCAGGCTCACAAAACCGCTGACTGAAGACAATGACTGTTTCATTTCAAAGTAATGTGGCAGAAGGTCAAGGTCCTTTGAGTCTCATCTAGTTGGGTCCAACAGAACACTCTCTCAGTTTATGCAGAATTGACTTGAGAATTTGAGAAAAATTAAGGTACACCATAAGGAGAAAGAAAGCAAGCCCAAAGATGTGCCGAAAGACAAAGTCCTTGGTCTCACAGGAGTTATATGGTATTTAAAAGAGTCCTCTCCATTATCTCTGGTAAAACTACAGCTCATTCTCGTTCTTTGCAAAACATATGTTCTATAAAGTCTCAAAGACCACTTGACTAGTGAACGAAGAACCACTGCTCCTAGGGGATCATGTTCCTGTGAGCCACTGATCACATTTCCCTCAGCCAAAATGCCATTTGTGTTACACATGTTCATTCCATGAGCCATCTTATCAGCACTGAAAACCCACTTTTCCACACAACCTTTTTCCTATATAACACCTAAGCAGGTGTTTTTAAACTTCTTCCCAAATCTCCTGATCTGCAGAACCTACCTTGCCTATCGGTCTCACACTTTTCATGCTGCCTCACTTTTTGAAGTGTGCAAACCAGCGAGCACTACAAAGAAGACTTTAACATCTACCTTAGCCTGAGTGATGTGACTGCACATTTCTCTGGGTTTCCACCTCACAACAGTGCTGTTCACAAGGCTTTTCTTATCAATCATCTCACAAATCCATTTAGCCACTTTTCTATCTTTTCCAAGCTTCATCAGACTCTACAGATGCGCTGTTTGCACAGCAGCCTCACTTATAAACGGGCAAATTTCCTCTTTCTTTTTCTTAATGTACTGTATTGTTGATTCATTTCCACTGAGCTCACAGCCAACAGCACTATAACTCATCCCTAAATGAAGCTATCTAATACGCATCTTTCCTCTACAAGTCATATCACAGCCTTTCCGTGTTCAGGAACACCAGACAGCACTTCATTACTAGGCTCTGAGGCCATTTTAAACAGTGAAATCACCAACAAAAAGGCACAAAGATGCAAAAAACAAACAAACAAACAAACAAGACACCAGACAGATGAAGGACACTTGTTCACAGTAGGGGCTGAAATGAGAGGGCAGAAAGTCACCTTGTTTGACACTGGGTATTTGTGTGTCAGGTGACAAAATTTTTATCACTCTTCCCACATCCACAAATGACTGTAGGGGCACCCCATGTATCGATACAGGGTTTGTAAACAAACAGCAAGTAGGCTAATTTGCAAATAAGGAACTGGCAAATAATGAAGATCAACTATACTTAGGAATTAAGATGTTCTTTCATATTTCAAAAGGAAAAGTTCCACAAACATTTAACACTGAGCACACCATTAGGTGTCATTGAAGATGATACCAATAATGACTGGAATTAGGGGCTGAATCAACATTTCATCACCATATGCCCTTGTAGCTCTGATGTTGAGATAAGAACCCAGGAAAACATGCTAATTCACTCAAATTCTAATTCCAAAGCATACCCTCTGCCTTCCAGGACCATCAGTTTGCATAACACTTACACCCATGACTTGGGTGCTGCTCCTTGAAAACATGAAAAAAGTTTGTAATCATCTACTTCCAGCCTTCTCTAATATACTGCTGTATGATTATTAATTTTAGGTCCTAAAGTTTTTAAATTCTTTGCTGGAGGTATAATAAGTTCATTCAAGAAGCAATGAGGAGTAGTGGTTAAGAGCTATTTTGAAATCAGACAGACCAGGGTTCAAGTTCATGGACCCACCATTTAGATTGTGTACTATTGGACAACTCACTTATATACGTTAAGCATCCTAATTAGATAGGGGCAGCAATAGTACACTTCACACAGACCCAGTGAGGAGATCAAATGTGATACTATATATAATTCCCCTAAGAATATGATAAGCATTTGAAAATATTAGCTATTGCCAATATGTTGTGTAACATTCTAAAAAATCTGGAGAAAGTAGAAGTCTTTACATGCTGTTTTCTCAACTAAAATCTTTCTCCAAAAGACTGAGCAAATATCCACAGAAAACCTTGAAGAATAAATAGATCTTGGTAGAGAACAGCCTTCAAAGTTTCAGCTCCACAATTTCTGTGAGAAAACCTGAAAAAACTATGAGACCCTAGTATAGTTCTTCCACCAATGCCATCACCTCTCAGCATTCTAAGAGAAAATTTTAAAATATTTTCCATTTCAGCCCTCCTCAAACCCTTCAAATTCAAAAAGGCAATTGCCCTTCCAGATCTCTAAATGAACTGACTTTGCCACTTCTGGATAAACAAAAAGCTTATAGTTTTATAGTTTAGTTTATAGTTTAAAGGCATCATCACATCCATGTCATGGCTATATGCTAGAACAAAAAATCTGCCACAACTCTAGACAGCTTCCGTTTCCTACAGCTTTAAGTCTTTTTATCTATGGTACTTCCTACAGCCACCAAACTTCTTTGGAGAGCCAAAAGGTCCCACAACATTCCTACAATGCAGTGTAAAACTTAATAAATAAATCAGGATTGCAGTAACCAATTGACTTGAGTCTCTCAGGTACACAGATACTTAAAATTAAAAATTCTAAATCTTAGCCATTATAGGTCACCTTAATTATCTCCTTCCTTCTCTGGCACTTGTCTTTACATAAATGTATAGTGTCTCTTTAAAAACACCACATGGGCAAATTAAACTATTTCTAAAAATTAAAATTACTTGGTTAAGTATTTATGAGGTTTACTTCATTCGAAAATATGTGCAATGTTTTAGTCCTTCTTTACTTTTTCTGAACTTTCTTCTCTTTGCTTTTCTTCTTTACATGTCTCTTTAAAAACTAAAAACAAGACACCAAGTATCATTTATCAAAACTGTATTCAGAATGTCAACCATATTCCCTGTCAAAAATGTTCATGGAATTTTGAGAGGAAAATCCTGTGTTCTGCACTTAAAAGGAGGTTTGCTATGCTTTATACGCTTAAAATAAGAATAACAGTTTTTGAGAAAAAGGCTTTGTCCCTTTTTAGTTATTTTCAGTGCTTTTTTTTCAAATTTAATTTCTTAATGTTTATTTATTTTGTGTGAGAGAGAGAGAGAGAGAGGAGAGAATGAGTCTGGGAGGGGTAGAGAGAGAGAGAGGGAGACAGAATGTGAAGCAGACTCCAGGCTCTGAGCTGTCAGCACAGAGCCTGACATGGGGCTGGAACTCAGAAACCCTGAGGTCATGACCTGAGCCAAAGTCAGAAGCTTAACCCACTGAGCCACCCAGGCACCCCTATTTTCAGTGCTTTTAATGTTAAGATATGCGGTTGGAGAAATCTAGAAGATTCCATAAGAAGGACCTCCAAAGCACCACAGTCAAGAATGTGGTCCTCAGCATTGCAGGTTTAGAAACCCAAGAATTAACACCAACTCAATGCAGACTCAGTATGTACAGATTGATAAATCAGAATGCCAATTTATTCACCAACAGTGAAAAAATACTTGTCAATCAAGTGGAAATGCCCAAATCATCAATTACTATTCTTTTCTCTCTTTAGGGAAGCCACCTAGGCTACCAAAATTGTGTAGTAGGTGATAAAGTTAACAGTAAATTAGAGATTATGCAACAGTAGAAATGTACCAACCACAAAGACCTGAATTCCTGTTTAAAGTTGGCAAAGTACCCTCCTAACCCCTGCATATGACTGCAGACCTCTGATTCTGTAGGTTAACCTTCTATGTTCTAAGCTAATATCTTCCTCCTGTTCACCCTATCTCAAAATAATACAAAAGATGAGATTTTTGCTTATAAAATTGCAACTGTGTTCTAGATTTCCTGTGAATATTCCCATGACACCTCAATTAGAGTTAGGAAAACATGGTCAAAATCAGCGATATTAATTTTGTGCTAGTTCAGGGTATGTTCATTCATTCATTCTAGAAATAGGTATCAACAGGCATTTAATGAACACTTACTTGTTACTTGCCCCTATACATGAGCACTGAGCTAGGTGGGAATCACCAAAGAAATAGAAGATAAAATGACTACCTAAAAATAAAGATCAAGGCAATTCTTAACTGTATACCAACAGACAGAGTTCACAGAGGGGAAAGAACACTGTGGGCCATTCATGGGTAGAAGACTTTCCTATAAGGGACAGGATTAGAGCATGACCTGGAATGATGCATAGTATTTCAAATGAGAGAGAAACAAGCAGCATGAAAGACACTATTTCAAAGAAAATGAACACACTCAAAATAACTTTAGTTAAATACAGCCAATAAATTATCTGATCCTTTTCAGAGAGGGAAAGTTCTACTCTTACAGCAAAAGATTTAACTATTTCCATCAACTGTCAGTAGGCAGTCCTTCATTAAGAAATGAACATTTTCCTTATAAGCCAATTTATAACTTAAGATACATCTGTGTTTTTAACATCCACACAATATGAAAGGGAATTAATATTCCTGAGTACATAAAGAAGCAGAGTCCACTTCACTCAATGGATAGATAATGGTGACTTTGGGTGTAGAAGTGTACTATTGGGGCTTTTTTTTTCATCCGGCAATCTATAACTGCAAGTCCAGATCTAATTGATTCCACTGAAGAATGTGGCTTGTTTACAATCTATATTCTAGTCATTGGACAACCTTTGATTATTTGATGAGAGCAGATGCATTTCTCTACAATGTAGATTTAACTCTTCACAAAAACCTGCTGAGCTTTCATGAAATATTGGTATATTTTAGAAGTTCTGAAACCTAGGAGAACACAAGCATTTCAGCAGAAAAAAATAGCAATATCCTGTAGTCACAGGGAAACTTCTGGTGACCTGTGAGTTTGAGGACACATGGGAATATGGTCAGTTAAGTCTATCATGGATGTAGGTCTTTACAGGCATTTCAGACCTCAGAACAACTAGTCACCCGAGGCTAGAAGGAAAATGATCATGTTTTACTATATTCAAAACACTCAGGTAGTGTGTTTTATGTAAATATAGCCATACTTTCTTTCTCCATTACCCTAGCTCACAAAGGGTATAAGTCTTTGGAAAAAATTAAAACTTATTAGTAGTCCAGTTATGAGTAGGGAAAAGTGATCCTAAAGTTTTCTGGGATAATTCACTAGGATGTCAAGTGAATTATCCATCCATGACCAAGATGGTTATCCATCATTTATTATTTTTAAAAAAAATTTTTTTAACGTTTATTTATTTTTGAGACAGAGAGAGACACAGCACGAACGGGGGAGGGTCAGAGAGAGAGAGACACAGAATCTGAAACAGGCTCCAGGCTCTGAGCTGTCAACACAGAGCCTGATGCGGGGCTCAAACTCACGGACCGTGAGATCATGACCTGAGCCGAAGTCGGACACGTAACCGACTGAGCCACCCAGGCACCCCATCCATCCTTTAAATACACACAGATAAGTGATATCACCATCAGAGAATATCTGAGAGACGTTCTTAGTTAATTCCCAGGATAACCCCAGTGGAGATTGACAGTTGACATGTGTTAACTCCATTTTGCTGATGGGGAAAAGCAAAATGTACAAAATCCTATCATACTGTCCTCTTCTTCTAGCAGGTGAGTGATGAGAATGCAGATTTTCTGGCTCCCCATCAGGGACCATTTTTTCAACCACCAGATCCCATTCAATTATAGGAAGATGACTCTGACTTAATCCCAACATTGAAGTAACCACATACCATAATAATATGCAAGTGTAAAACCACACCTCCAGAACAAAGCATATTGCAACAACTAATTGCACTCCTGTAGAGTAAGCAAGCCTTTAAAAATAATTCTCAGACATCATTATATGCATTAAAACAAAGCTGGGATTGGCCCTACCCATTTTAACATGTGGTTCCATGCCTGTCCCTCCTTATAAGTCTACATCAGTGTTTGTATTGCTTTGAAAGTTATGAAAAAAATTAAGCAGCTTGCAAAAGCATATAAACAAGGTCGCAATCTGATTAGAAAGGGGAGAATGGCTCAAAGGCAAGCCTATTTTCTCCCTTCACCCTACCTTCCATTGCCGTTGCCAGACTCTGTAGCTCTCCTGAGTCTGCAGATCCTTCAAATTTACACATGATAAAACTGAGGCCCAGAGAGTGACCCATAGACACAAGTTAATTACAAAGCAGAGAGAGAAGACAAATAATATGATTTCTAGTTCAGTGTTTTATAGCATTACCCCTTCTTGCCTTTACTAAATTAAGAGATTATTGTTATACAATTATGGCATATTCTCCCCAACTTCTCCTGTCCTATTCTTCTGTACCATAAAAAAAAATAATAATACTAATAGCTGAATTCAAAGAGTTTAATACCTCCTGAATTTTTGTATGTCCTGGAGATAACACTAAAGGGTATTTCATAGCTATCACAGAACATAGAATGACTTCATGCATGTATTCATGCACATCCACCTCAAAATCTCCTACTGGTAAATTCATCTTTTTGTTCATTTGTTACTTTTAGTCAAAGGACAAGAAAACCAGGAGTTTAATCACTGGCAGTGGTAGTGTTAGAGTAAACTGACTGAAGACAGATATCTATCCATTTATTAAAAAGTACCTACTGAGGGGGCACCAGGGTGGCTCAGTAAGTTAAGCGTCCAACTCTTGATTTCAGCTCAGGTCATGACCGCATGGTTCCTGGGATCAAGCCCTGTGTCAGGCTTTACGCTGACAGCATGGAGCCTGCCTGGGAATTTCTCTCTCCCTCTTTCTCTGCCCCTCCCCAGCTTGTGGGCACATGCTCTCTCTCTCTCTCTCAAAATAAATAAACATTTTTAAAAAACCTACTGAGTATTTAACAGGTGATATGCATTGAAATAACCAAATCTCTATAATCACTTATTCCAAATAAAATTTAACTGTGATTCATAAAACCTCTATAAGTATAGCTCAAATTTGACTCCTTATGCAAATAAAAAAGTGGCTATTCTACAATATTGTTGCACTAGCTTAACTTCTCCATTTTCTCACCAAAAACTGTAAAATACAAAATTTTCTATAAAGTTTCACTAATTAAAAAGTATTATGTTATTTTCATACTCACCCTTAAGATGGTCCTTGGATATAATAAAAGGAGAATCAAAAATGTATTCAACCAACATTTTACCTGTCCAATATAGTCCAAATCTCAGGATTAAATATTGTTTATAGGGCTCTAAAGCTTGGGGCACCTAGGGAGGCAAACCATAAGAGACTCTTACAGAGAACAAACTGAGGGTGAATGGAAGGGTGGGGGAGAGGGGAAAATGGGTGATGGGCATTGAGGAGGGCATTTGTTGGGATAAGCACTGGGTGTTGTATGTAAGCGATGCATCATGGGAATCTACCCCAAAGCCAAGAGCACACTGTATACTCTGTATGTTAGGTAACTTGACAATAAATTATAAAAATCAATCAATCAATCAATCAATCTTGGGACATCTGTGTGGCTCAGTCGGTTAAGCGTCTGACTTTTGATTTCAGTTCAGGTCATGATCCCAGGGTTGTGGGATTGAGCCTTGCATCAGGTTCCACACTGATTCTTAAGATTCTTTCCTTCCTTCCCTTCCTTCCCTTCCTTCCCTTCCTTCCTTCCTTTTCTTTCTTTCCTTCTTTTCTTTCTTTCTCTTTTTTCTTTCTCTCTCTCTCTCTCTCTTACCCTCTTCCTCCCCACACTTGTGTGCTCTGCCTCTGTAAAACAAAAAATAAATTATAAAAAAGAACTCTAAATCTTATTCAACAGAATCTAGAACTGGTAGATTAAGAATTGAAATATTTGCCTTAAACATTTTTTTCTTTATTAAAAATATCATTTCCTCATTATAATAAGAGTATGTGGTCAGTGTAGAATATTCAGTGGAAAAAAAAACATAAAAAGGAATTTAAATTTACTAATATCTAGAGGGAAATACTGAAATAATTTTGAATAGTTGTATATCTTGTTGCCTCCCCTCCTTTGATACTAATGAGTATTTCACCACGTTGTTAGATATTTAAAACCGTGATGCTTAATGGCTGCCTCATAATCTATTTAATTACAAACCATATTTTGCTTAATCAATGCCTAATGTTGGCTGTTTAAGGGACCCTCTTTTTCAGAAAGTCACAACAACCATTAGTGGGAATAAGGCCACTGCCACACATGACATCACCAACCCATTTTGTTCCAATCAGGGACAGAGTCACAGCCCTGCAACCTCCCTCATCCCCAGCAGGATTAGAAACACTGTTGTCCAAGTCAGATTTTGTTGGAAGCAGCCCCTCCAGTTCAGCAGTCTGGCATTCCCTATAGAATGCTATGGTTTACATGTTTATCTTGACTATTAAGGCGGACGCTTGCAGAGCCTATTTCCCAATTCTTTCTTGTCTGCTGCGCTGCCATCCTCTTCAACAGTTGGTTCTTCTAAAACCCCAAATCTAAGGGTCTGTAAAGGCCTTACCCATGCAGGACTTTCTTGGCCACTGTCACTCCTAAATTTTCTTGAGCAACATACCTCGGTGAAAGCAATTAGTATATGATCAATCCAACAACCCTAGATATAATGCTTGCCCCACTTTGGTACAGCAGACATCTTTTATTTCATTCCCAAGACCATATATGTACTGGATTAAAAGCTGGAATGCCTGTTTGGGCCCTGTGAAGAGAGGTGATGAATGGTATGTCTGAACAGCTTGGTCCCTGGCTTGGTGTCCCTGAAATGCCACACTCCTCACTGAGGTCCACTGATAAGCGTGACAGCACTGAGCAACTTTTATCAGCAGACTTTATATCGGGGGACCCGAGCTAAAAGTTAGCACATGGGGTGTTCTGTCAGCACAGAGGCTTACACCATTAGCAGATCTAAACAGAGTTTGGATTATGGAGCCAAACAAAATTCTAGGTTTCTAAGTGCATAAAAGAAAAGGTTATAATGATTTCAATCTAAATAAAAATACTGTTTTGAGGGAACCAAAGAAATTAATCTTGAAGTCTATCAGTGACAAAGAAACTCGAATATTTTTTACATAGATTTAGTACCATTTGGGGCAGTTTATTCTTCAGGCTGTTTGAACTGAAGTGTACTGGCAATGATCTGGGGTATTACCATGAGCCAACTAGGGATTTTTTAATATAAAAACAAAAAACAAAAGAAAACAAAACCTCTCTGATTTCTCCGGAGAGCTCATCCCTGGAGAATGAGTACACATTACAATGCTATATGATCTTGAAAATGTGATACTGTGTAAGAAAATAAGATGCCCACGGGAATTCCAATTCATGAGACTAAATTTGAGGAAGTTGCTTCATAGAAATTTAAACCCTTGACATTTATAAAATACAATGTAAAGTGGAATAAAATATAGTTTTCACTCAGTAAAATGGATGCAAAATGAACTGGAAGACATTCAATGGTTTTCTTTAGGGACCTTCAAAAAGCTGTCATATCTTCCAAACATTCACCAGAGTTCAAGGCTAATGGAAAACATGTGTGAAAAGCATTTGATAAGTAGATTTCAGAGCTCAATAAGGAATAAATATAACAAATTTGCCTTGGATATGCTTGATTGTGAGAAGAGAAGCTTTGAATTATTTCTCAATCCATTTTTTTTAAATATGGGAATCTAAACTAAATTTAGTTCCTTCATTTATTCTTGTCCATCATGTGCTGGAAATACCAATGAGAAAAAGAGTTCCTGGTAAATGAAACTTCAGGAGAAATTCCTGAAAGAGCAAGAGAAAGCCATGAAACGAGAAATAGTAACAATGTAACTTGAGTAACTACAAATTTAATAATCAACATGTAATTATGGAAGAATCTCCCTACAAAAGTCCTATTGGAAATATTTTCTGCATTTCCAGGAAAAATGGTGACCTGAATACATGGAGGTAACTCTCCTGTTGAACATGAAAAGGAGAAAAAGTGGCATCAGTAATAGAAAGTAGGGAAGAGTATCAACACCATGCCATGTAAATAGAACACAGTTGAAGATACAGAGGTGTGACAAAGTAATGGTCCACCCAAAGATGGCCATGCTCCTAATCCCTGGAACCTGTGAATAGATAACAGTATATACAAAATGGAAATTAAATTTGCAGATGGATTTAAAGTGATAACCTTAATTGAAATAGTGAGATTACCTATGTGGGCCTAATATAATCACAAGGGTCCTTCAAAGTGGCAGAGTGAGGCAGAAAAGGAGTGATGAAGAGTAAAAAATGCTTGACTCATCTTTGTTGGCTTTGAAGATAAAGAAAGGGGCCACAAGTCAAGGAATGCAGGAGGCCTGTAGAATGTTTCCTCCCCAGAGCCTACAGAAAGGAATACAACCATGCCAATGCCTTGATTTTATCCCAGTGAGATATATGTCAGACTCCTGACCTCCACAAGTAGAAGATAATGCATTTGTGTTAAGTCACTAAGTTTGTGGTAACTTGGTTTTGGCAGAAATGGGTAGAGGAGAGCCTGAAAACAATAGAAGAGATCCTTTTAAAAACTCTCAATTGGGAGGAGCAGAGTCTGATAACAAGAAAGAGTCTTAGAAAAGAAGATACACATCACTTGGAAAGTCCCTTTGCTACTGTAATTGGCAGCATTCAAAGCAATTGTGACTAAAGGCCCAAAAGCTTATATAACAATACATCAAAGACAGCCAAGAATAGGGTGAGGATTCCCCAAGATTCAGGGGGGTAGGCGTTGATAATTGGATGTGTATGGTCACATCATTAACAAGAAGAGTAGACAGATACACCATGTGGCTTATGTGAAATGACCCAACAGAAAGATGGGTACAGGAAACAGCTCCTCCAAAACAGACCAAAAAAAATGTTTTCTGCTGGGACTTCCCAAGATCTGTACCTTCCCTCCCATGCCCCTCCTCTAGCAACCCAGCGACTGAACAAGTGTGTAAACTTATATTCACCAGACACTGCATATATGAAAAGAAACAGCAAGAAACTGCAAGGTTTGGATAGCTTGCTCTTCATTCAGGGTAGAAAGACAAAAATTCCCCAAGTAGAAGAGGAAAAAGCCCGCAAGATACAGAAGAAGAGAATATTGATAAAGGCATTACAGAAAAAGAGAAATATAGGTCAGAAAGATATTCTATGCTTTCAAAGTGCAGATTGTAAAATAAAATATGAAATGAAGAAACGAAGAGTAAAATGAAAAATAAACTGCTAAATGACAGTAGATAAATACACCACCAAGGAAACAAATCTGTTGGAGACATTAATTATATGCATTGTAAGAGAGTAAAACAGAAAATCAGACCAAAGGAATGATACAGAGGACAGAAAACAGGGATCCAACACAAAATTGATAATTAGATTTTTTTTAAAGAGTCTAAAAGAAATGGAAAAGAATGAAGATGTAATCACTGGATATGTTCATGAACTGAAAAAGGTACCAATGAGCAAAACAAATGGATTGACCACAGATGAGCTAACATTACTAAAGAAAGACAAACCTTTAGATATATCCCACAGGAAGAATCTTAATTCCAAGAATAAAGAGAGAATACAACCAGAATCCACGCAGAGGGATAGAGTTGATCTTAGATTTCTTTACCTCAACCCTAAAAAATCAAAGGACAATGGGGCAATGTCTACCCTACAGAATTTTTAGGAAAAAAATTTCAGCCTCATGATCTTTTCATCAGCCAGTTTGTATGATCATTTATGTACAAAGGCATTGAAAGGCACATACAACTACAGAAGTCTGACTCACAGAAGTGCTCTGACCTCATCCACTTCTCTTCTACCATACTCCAGGCATTCTGGTTTCCAAGAAGTTCTTAGAAACTGCAATCTCAGGACTCCTGGGTGGCTCAGACAGTTGAGCATCCAACTGTGGACTTCAACTCAGGTCATGATCTCATGGTTTGTCAGTTCGAGCCCACATTGAGCTCTGCACTGGCAGCTTGGAGGCTACTTGGGATTCTCTCTCTCCCTTTCTCTGCCCTTCCCCCACCTGTGCTCTCTCTCTCTCAAAAATAAATAAATTTGAAAAAAAAACAGGAATCTCTCCTCCTCTCTTATTGAACACATAGTTTTAGCTGGTTGAAAGGAACAAACCTGCTGATACCTTGATTTCAGGTTTCTAGCCTCTAGAATTGTGAGCAAATAAATTTCTATTGTTTTAGTCACCCAATCTGTGGTATTTTATTATGACAGCCCTAGAAATGCTGATATTCTTTTCCCCAGAAATGCCTCTGAGGACACTTATCCTAAGGAAATCACAGAGACAGAAAATATATGCACAAGGAAGTTCATAACATTTATACATATGTGTGTGTGTGTATTATTATGTATGTATACATATGTTATTAAATAAGTATATGTAAATAATGGTACCATTGGGTAGCATCTATTTTTAAAACACATAATAGAAGAATATTTAGTAATATGGAAAAACATGCACAATAACAATTCAAATTACACTCAATATTCACTGAATGATCATGCTTTTATTTTTTATTTATTTATTTTTTTTAGCAAGAGAGACAGAGAGTACAACTGGGGCCAGGGAGGAACAGCGAGAAGCAGTGAGAGAGAGAAAGAGAGAATCACAAGCAGGCTCCACGCTCAGTGCGGAACCTGACATGGGGCTCGATCCCACAACCCTGGGATCATGACCTGAGCTGAATTCAAGAGTCAGACACTCAACCAAGTGAGCCACCCAGGCACCTCTGAATGAGCATACTTTTTAAAAGGTTATCTTCATTATTATTGCTCTCTACATAACCAAGCATCTTTATGATGAATTTTAAAATGCTGATAATTATTTTGGGGTGACAAAGTTCTAGATTTTAATTTTCTTTACTTTTGTATTTTAAAAGCTGTCCAAATCAATCATGTATTAATTTCATAAGTGATTTCTTTAAAACACCCAGCTATGAGGGAGACTACAAGGAAGATCCACTAACACCTCACTTACTCTGTATGAAGACAGAAAAAGAAAGGAAAACTTACAGCAACACTGAAACCTGAGAATTAGCAGCTGAGATGATTTTCTACAAACTTGAAGGCCAATAAAACTATATTAAAAATACAATCAGTGACCCACCTAAGCTTTGCCCATCTAAAAGTCAATAAGAATATCTTTCCTCAGTCTCCCTCTCTCTGCCTGCTTGCCTGCCTCCTGTTTCAGAACTCAAGGTCCATGCTAAACAGAAAACTGTTCTTCTATCACCCTGGAAAAGTAGTATATAGTAGACTTATACTTTAATCACCTCCCCTTACATATCAAAGCAGAGCTATTACCCTCAGAAAACACAGGGAAGAAAGTAAGAGCTGTGTCTTGTCAGTGACTTACTGCATTAAAGGACATGTGATACCTACAAATGTGATAGGTGAGCATGGGGACAAGAAGAATGCTGGCACTTGTGTTAATAGTTACACTGCTACCGATGCTGTTGTTTTTAGCATTATTGTTTTGAGAAGAGCTGGAAAATGGGAGAAGATCTAATTCAACAGAGAATTACATAGGGAGTTAGGCACATTTATGCTCAATTGAAACTGCAAACAGTGTAATTGATAAATAACATAAAATAAGTCATTTTTAAATATATGCAAATTTTTAGGTGTGTGCCTGGGTGGCTCAGTCAGTTAGGTGTCTGACTCTTGATTTTGTCTCAGGTCATGATCTCACAGTCGTGAGATGGGAGCCCCTGTCTGCTTCTACCCTGGCTGTAGAGCCTGCTTGACATTGTCTCTCCCTCTCTCTTTGCCCCTCTCCCCACTCACGTGCTTTATATATTATATATATAATAATATTATATATAATATTATAAATTATATATTATATTATTATATATTATATATTATATATTATTATATATATCATGTACTTTAATATATATAATACGTGTAAATTTTTACATGTATCAGAAATCATGGGTGTAAAATCATAGGAATGCAAATATATGGATTCACAAAAGATTTAAAAGGTAAATAAAATGTTATGTAAAACTTCATGGTAAAACAATGAGAAATTTATTAAGAATCTGATTAGTTTCTAGGAAAATTCAAATAAACAAAAAGCCCAACAAAATTAAGAGTAATATATGACTATCAATCTAGACGTTAAAGAGATTGAGATTAGTATTTGGAACATTCTCAGAATAAATGTAAACCCCTCAGTCTCACTAATCTTCCACTTCTGGTCAATCACCAAATTTTTTCTACTCTCACACGCCCATCCCTCTACCCTGCTGTCCACACCACTGCTTTCTGTCAGGCTCTCATTACCTGCTTCAGTACAGGGAGTTCAGTTCTCATCTCTCCATATGCCAACAACTAGCAAAGGGCCTAGGATTAGAGAGGGAGTCAGAAAATGCTGTAACTTTGAAAGACCATGATGAAGTTGTCATGAACCAATCATAAAATATAGGTTGATTATGGTTGTCTCCTGGCTTGGCAAATTTAATTGGGAAATGCATCCCTCATGTGGAATTTTCTGTCTAACAGAGATAATGAAGAAGGACAACAGTGTCCATCTGGCTGAGACTTAAAAAATCTTTAAATCTCAAAGTCTTAAAGAGTCTGTGCAATTCATGACCCAAAGAAGATTAGATAAAGCAGACTCTAAGGAGTCATCAGCACCCAAAATGTCTTGTTTCCCCAGTGAGACTATAAGTACTTTGAGGTAATAGTAATAGACTTAGTTTTGTTTATTTCTTATCCTCCTTGTGCCTTACAGTGTAGATAGAATGGATAAGGAATCCCATGGTCCTCTCAATGTGCCTTAGATTATATCCCCTCTATCCAATTTAAAGTTATCACTCCAGTAACTTCTCTTCTTTCTAACATCATCAAATTTTTGCTCTCTCTCTAGATTATTCCCATCGGCATACTGTCAAATCTTTACACACACACACACACACACACACACACACACACACACACCTTCTCTTATCTCTTATTTCACCTTCCCACTAGCAATGACCGTATGTCTTTGCTTTAAAACTTCTTGAAAGAGTCATCTCTAGTGCTTTCTCCAGTTCTTCTAAGGCATACGTTAGACAGGAGCATACTGTTTCCTACCGCATCAGCAAAATGCTTTCCCTGAGGACACCCCTGACCTCCATAGTGCTCAATCCAGTGGGAAATTCTCAATTCCCACTTTACTGAGTGATTGGTCAGCAGCATTTGACACAGTTGTCTTCTGGCTTCCAGGAGAACACACTCTTACTATTACTCTGCCTCACTGATCTTTCCTCTAAATCTCCTTTCTGGTTTCCTTCCTTTCCTTTGACTTTTTTGGGGGGGGGCAGGGGAAGTATCTTTTTGTTCATTCATTTTTTTTGTAGTTTCAAGTTTTTATTTAAATTATAGTTAGTTAACACCATATAATATTAGTTTCAGGTGTAGAATTTAGTGATTCATCACTTACATACAACACCCAGTGCTTATCACAACAAGTGTCGTCATTAATACCCATCACCCATTTAACCCATCTCCCTTCCCATCTCCCCTCCATCAACCCACGGTTTGTTCTCTATAGTTAAGGATGTGTTTCTTGGTCTGCCTCTCTCCTTTTTGTCCCTTATGTTCATCTATTTCATTTCTTATTATTCCATATACGAGTGAAATCATATGGGATCTTTCTCTGAGTTATTTCACTTAGCATAATACACTCTAGCTCCATCCACATCATTGCAAATGACAAGATTTCATTTTTTTTATGGCTGAATAATATTTCATTGTATAAATAAACCACAACTTCTTTATCCATTCATCAGTCAAAGCACGTTTGGGCTCTTTACATAATTTGGCTATTGTTGTAACGCTACTATAAACATCGGGATGCATGTATTCCTTATTTTTGTAGCTTTTGGGTAAATACCTAGTAGTGCAATTGCTGGATTGTAGGGTAGTTTTATTTTTAACTTTTTGAGGAACCTCCACACTGTCTTCCAGAGTGGTTGCACCAGTTTGCTTTCCCACCAACAGTGCAAGAAGATTCCTCTTTCTCCACATTCTCACCAACACCTGTTGTTTCTTATGTTGTTGATTTTAGCCATTCTAACAGGTGTGAGGTGATATCTCACTGTAGTTAGTTTTTTTTTAAGTTTATTTATTTATTTTGAGAGAGAGAGAAAGCATGAGTCAGGGAGAGGCAGAGAGAGAGGGAGAGAGAGAATCCCAAACAGGCTCCACACTGTCAGCACAGAGCCCAATGCAGGGCTCAAACCCACGAACCGTGAAATCATGACCTGAGCTGAAGTCAAGACACTTAACCAACTGAGCCACCTAGGTGCCCCTCATTGTAGTTTTGATTTGTACTTCCCTGATGATGAGTGATGTCAAGCATCTTTTCATGTGTCTGTTAACCAATGTCTTCTTTGGGAAAATGTCTATTCATGTCTTCTGCTCATTTCTTAACTGGATTATTTGTTTTTTGGTTATTGAGTTTTATAAGTTATTTACATATTTTGGATCCTAACTCTTTATCAAATATGTCATTTGAAAACATCTTCTCCCATTCCAAAAGCTGCCTTTTAGTTTTGTTGATTGTTTCCTTCGCTGTGCAGAAGCTTTTTATCTTGATGAAGTTCCAATAGTTCATGTTTGCTTTTGTGTCCCTTCCCTCTGGTGTCTAGGAAGAAGGTGCTTAGCCGAGGTCAAAGAGTTTACTGCCTGTGTTCTCCTCCAGGATTTTGATGGTTTCCTGTCTCACATTTAGGTCTTTCTTTTTTTTTTTTTAATTTTTTTTTTCAACGTTTATTTATTTTTGGGACAGAGAGAGACAGAGCATGAATGGGGGAGGGGCAGAGAGAGAGGGAGACACAGAATCGGAAACAGGCTCCAGGCTCTGAGCCATCAGCCCAGAGCCTGACGTGGGGCTCGAACTCACGGACCGCGAGATCGTGACCTGGCTGAAGTCAGACGCTTAACCGACTGCGCCACCCAGGCGCCCCTCACATTTAGGTCTTTCATCTATTTTTAATTTATTTTTGTGTACGGTATAATAAAGTGGTTCAGTTTCATTCTTCTGCATGTTGCTGTCCAAATTTTCCCAACACCATCTGTTAAAAAGACTATATTTTTTCCATTGTATATTCTTTCCTGCTTTGTTGAAGATGAGTTGACCATATAGTTGTGGGCCCATTTATGGGTTTTCTTTTTTTTTTTTATTTTTTAAATGTTTTAATTTATTTTTGAGACAGAAAGAGACAGAGCATGAGTGGGGGAGGGGCAGAGAGAGAGGGAGACACAGAATCCAAAGCAGGCTCCAGGCTTTGAGCTGTCAGCACAGAGCCCGACGCAGGACTCAAACCCACAGACTGTGAGATCATGACCTGAGCCAAATTTGGACGCTTAACCAACTGAGCCATCCAGGTGCCCCCATTTATGGGTTTTCTAATCTGTTCCATTGATCTATGTCTGTTTTTGTGCCAGTATCATACTGTCTTCATGACTACAGTTTTGTATCTTTCTTTTGACTTCTTAATGGTGGATTGTTCCATGACACACACATATCTCCTTTATGTATACTTATTATAGTGATTTAATTCAATCTCAGGGATTTAAACCCATGTTGGAATCCCTACATTTATATCCCAGCACATACCTCTCTTCAACTCCAGACTCATATACAAAATTGTCTACTTTACATCACCACTCTGATTTCTAACAGAAAACAAATTCAACATGTACAGAATTCAGCTCCTGATATCTCCTCTCAAACACAATTTATCTGTGGCCCTCCTCATCTAAGGGCAATTTCATCATTATTCAAAAATTATTCAAGTCAAGAAACTTGCATTATTTCTTAATGATCTTAATCACATACCCCACATCAATTCCACCTTCAAATCTTGTCTTTCCTTCCAACATATGTCCAGAATCTGACAGCCTATGTCATTTCCACTGCTCACCACCCTAGTCTAAGTCACCAGCATCTTTCACTTAAGTTACTGCAATAATTTCCTATAGGTCTCCCTTTCTTTATATCCTTGCTCTTCTACAGTCTAGTCTCAGCATAGCATCCAGACCAATCATCTTTCTCTCAGGATTCCATTTCACTCAGGTTAAAATCCAAAGGCTGAATACAGCCTCAAGGCCCCACAGGATCTGCCTACCCCCGTCATTCCTCTGAGCTCATGGCCTGCTGCTCTCCCCTCTGCTCACTCCTCGTTCATCAGAAATTGTCATGTAGCCACTGCTCACTTCAAGGGAGCCTGGGAAATCAAGCTCTGGGCACACTGCCACCTCAACAAAAATAGGAGAAGAAGAAAAATATTAGCAAGGCAACCAGCAGTGTCACACAAATGATTATCTTATTTTACAAATAACAGAAAGTTTCAGAGAAGTTAGGTGATTTTGTTAGAAAGTTTGGTATCTATCCTAGAAAGTAACTGAGTCAGAGAATGGTAAACTAGAATCCAAACACAGGTCTGACTCCACATGCTCTTATTTTTCTATTACATCAGGCAACCTCCCTCATTTAATAAAAAATTACAAGCCTTTGAATGATTTTGAGAAGAAAATTTGTTCTCTCAACTATCTAGCCCTAAGTAGTCATCTCATAAATGTTCTTGATGATAAAAAATTTTATTTTCAGACAATGTCTACCTGTGCTAGAATGGGATTTTTAAAAGATTTTATTGGTGGCAGGGACAGAGGGAGAGAGAGAATCTTAAAAAGACTCATGACCATGAGATCATGACCTGGGCCAAAATTAAGATTCAGATGTTTAACTGATAGCCACCCAGGTGCCCCTAGAGTGAGACTTTTAAAAACTCATTTTAAGTTTGTATGTTTATTCTCTCAATAGTCATGGGAATAAAGTCTATCAAATATTTGTTTGAATTTTAACCAAATTTTACATCAGTTATTCTCAATCTAGGTTACATATTCTATTCCTCTATGACTTTTAAAATTACAGATTATTTATTTACTTACTTAAATTTTATCTTTAATTCCAGTAACATACAGCCTTATATTAGTTTCGGTTGTACAACAGAGTGATTCAACAATTCTGCACATTACTCAATACTCATCATGGTAAATGTACTCTTAATCCCCTTCACGTATTTCATGCATCCTCCCACCCCCCTCCCTTCTGGTAACCACTAGTTTGTTCTCTATATTTAAAAGTCTGTTTCTCTCTTTTTTCTCTGTTTTGTTTCTTAAATTCCACCTATGAGTGAAATCATACGGTACTTGTCTTCCTCTGACTAACTTATTTCACTTAGCATTATACCCTCTAGATCCATCCATGTTGTTGCAAATGGCAAGATTTCATTCTTTTTTACGGTTGAGTAGTATTCCATTGTATGGATATACCACATCTTTATCCATTCATCTACTGATAGACACTTGGATTGCTTCCATATCTTGTCTATTGCAAATAATTCCACAATAAACATAAGGGTGCATATATCTTTTCAAATTACTGTTTTTGTATTCTGTAGATAAATACTCAGTAGTGGAATTATGGATCATATGGTAATTCTATTTTTCCTGAAATTGCAGATTCTGGAGTCTTATCTACAGATTCTGATCTAAGTGGGGTAGGGAAGCTGGGACTGAGCATTAAGAAAAAACTTCCAGGGGTGCCTGGGTGGCTCAGTCGGTTGGGTGTCTCACTTTAGCTCAGGTCATGATCTCATGGCTTGTGAGTTTGAGCCCCATGTCGGGCTCTGTGCTGACAGCTCAGAGCCTGAAGCCTCTTCAGATTCTGTGTCTTTGTCTCTCTCCCTGCCCCTTCCCCGCTCACATTCTGTCTCTCAAAAATAAATAAACATTAAAAATTTAAAAAAAAAAGAAAAAACTTCCCTTATCATTTTAGTATAAAGCCGAACTTTAAAATCACAGATTCAGTTAAACAGTCTTAATAGCTCCAAGCCTCACAAACTGAAGGCTATATCTGTCCTGCCTTGTCTCCCATCACTTCTATCCTTAGACTATATGCCCCAGACTTAACAAAGTAGGGCACTTCCTGCCACTACTGTAAGGCTTCATATTTCTATCCTAACAGCAACACAGCTGCTTTGAATGGTTTACTCTCCCAACACTCCATCATCTGACAGCTAAACTATTTTTTCCATTAAGGCTCATCATACACATCACTGTCTCTGTGGACAGGTCTTCCTTTTGGCCTTCACTGCACTGTTGCAGAGACTGCTAGAGGCCACCAAAGAATGCTGTCCTCTTCCTTATGAAGACTGCATTGATTTTCTTAGAAGTAGCTGCCGATTTTCCAGCCAATATGCATAATGATGAAGCCATATAACTGGTTCTAGCCAGTGGAATATGGACCTAAGTGACATGTATCATTTCCAGGAAGAGATCTGAGAATCAGGGGTAGGATCCTCCATGAATTCTTCCCTTCACCTACCAGCTGGATGACCCCCATAGAAACAGCCTCAGTCTCTGGGTCATTGCCTAGAGGAAAGACAACCAGGAGAGCTGCCCATTCAGGGTGATTAGGGTTAGATTTGACATAAGCAAGAAATAAATTTTCTTTGTATTAAGCCACTAGGATTTGGAGTTCTTTTTGACAACAGTTCCCCATGTTCTCAAACATTAATTTTGCCCTCTACTTCATTGAATACCTTCTGCACAGAATGATATTTATTTCTTTATATGTTTGCCTCATTTACTTATTTGTAGATTACCTGTACCCTGAGTCTCAAGCCCAATAGAGCAGGCACTTAAGTTTGTTGAATTGAAATCCATTAAGAATATTAAAGAATGCTTGTAAAGCCAGAGCTGCAGTACAACTCCATAAGACTCTATTTCCCACCCTGCATCTATGGTGCCCAAGAGTTGTCTTCCCTTTAATTGACACAGCTGTCCTAACTCCATTCCTAACAGCCTAACCCACAAAAGTCTCTCCCTACCAGAAGGACCAAGTTGAGTCTTTATCACCTCTATCCTGTGTGTCATATATATAGCTATCTCCACTTTCCTAGACACCATGCTTTTGTCTGCTGAATCAATAAATACTAACTGGTGATGTTTGACTTATTCTTCAGTGAATTCTCAGCAAAGTAAGTCCCTAGTACCCATGAGCATAACATGAGCATAGCACTTTATTAATATCACAAGTAGAGAACTTACTACTGGTAGCTCTTTCTGTGCCCATTCTCCCTGTAAGTTCTGTTTCCATCAAGGCAAGAGTCTCTTTGTATCCTTAGCAGCTACTCCATGCTTTGCTTAAGACATACATGTGTTTTTTAGTTGAATAGCATGAAGCAAGTTAAGGAGAATTTAAATAAAAGATTTTTCTGACTGTTCTCTAATAAAGATGATCTTCTATGGGAAATACTTATAACTCCTCTAATCATATTGAATAGGTGTTAAAGCATATTGCTTACTTATTTATATACACAACTGTGCCCTTTCAGAAAAGTGCTAGAGATCCTTTTTTTTTTAATTTTTTTTAACGTTTATTTATTTTTGAGACAGAGCATGAACAGGGGAGGGGCAGAGAGAGAGGGAGATACAGAATCTGAAACAGGCTCCAGGCTCTGAGCAGTCAGCACAGAGCCCAACACGGGGCTCAAACTCACGGACCGCGAGATCATGACCTGAGCCGAAGTCAGACACTTAACCGACCGAGCCACCCAGGCGTCCCTAGAGATCCTTTTTGATCAGTAAGAGACCTTTGATTTCCTAGAGTATAAAATGTGTGTGTTTGCCTCACTATATATTTAAGGGATGGTGCTGGTTGTAGCTTTCTTTATCATCACAGGGGGCTGAGCTGGTGACTACAGTTTTCCCAAAGCCTCAGTCTCAAACCACTGAGCAGCCTATTCCAAAAGCAATGTTCATCTTCTCTGAAAATTACCTAATGAATGATAAAGAATAACAGAAAAGTGGGAAAAAATGTTCTCAGCACAGTAAAGGATTAACATACTTTATTCCCTAGAAGTGCTTGGCAAATTTATAGATGTAGGTTTTGGAAGCTATTACTAACAGACGAGGCTTTAACAGAATGGCTTATCTTGTTTTTCACCCTACACAGAAACCATAAAATTATTTTGGAACCTATAGGTTGTTTTCAAAGCTACACATCTTGAACGATAGTTACTCTTACTGGAAATACTTAGCTTAGGAATCTTTATTATATTGCTCCAAAATTCTTTGCATTCTAGACAGGCTGAGAGGTCTCAGGAACTATGTTTCCCTCACAAGGTACAAAATAATTGCCTACCCAGTCTAATCATGTTGCCTTTTCTCTATTAAAGATTAAATTATTAAAGATGTGAATCTGACGTCTTTATCTATATCACTGCATTCTTCCCTAGCTTCCAAACCTCACAGTCATTGCTCATTTTTATGACCAAATTAAGAACACATGTGTCTGACTTAACTCCCAGAGACTAGAACTGTTCTTAACTTTAGCCTACACAACACCCTGGATTTCTTAAAGCCATTCATTAAAGTTAGACTTGGCTATCTTTATTCCTTGATCTCTAAGTTTCAAATAGAGGTGCTATGAACCCAGAGCAACACATTTAGAATCATTAAAATAAAAGAAAAATAGTGGGGCGCCTGGGTGGCTCAGTTGGTTGAGGTTCCAACTTCGGCTCAGGTCATGATCTCGCGGTCTGTGAGTTTGAGCCCCGCGTCGGGCTCTCTGCTGACAGCTCACAGCCTGGAGCCTGCTTCGGATTCTGTGTCTCCCTCTCTCTCTGCCCCTACCCTACTCATGCTGTCTCTCTCTCTCTCTCTCTCTCTCTCTCTCTCTCTGCCAAAAATAAATAAACATTAAAAAAATTCTTAAACGTAAAGATGAACAGAAAGAGGAGCCACACAAGCTGGAACCTCAGGGAGTCAGATTACAAAGTTAAAAGTTGGGTGACCAACTGTCTTGGTGTTCCTGGGACTAAGGGGCTCCCAGGACATGAAATTTTCATTGCTCAATGTCCCTGACAAACCAAGATAAATTCCTGCCCTAGAACCTATAATTGTTTGGAGTTTTGCTGAATCAAAGATTCAGAATGTGAAAGAACAGTAGCAAAAAGAAAAGGAAATTAGATTTCTTTAATGTGTTTTGAGAAAATATTTAAATGTAGGTGTTCCTTATTATCTGGACTGTCAGACTTTACTTTGCTTTTTTTTAATATTTATTTTTGAAAGAGAGAGAGAGAGTGAACAAGGGAAGAGCAGAGAAAGAGGGAGGAACAGAATCTGAAGCAAGCTCCAGGCTCTGAGCTGTCAGCACAGAGCCCAACATGGGGCTCAAACCCACAGATGTGAGATCATGACCTGAGCCGAAGTCAGACATCTAACAGACTGAGCTACCAGAGACTGTATTTCTTTGGTTGTAGCTTTATTCAGAGACTAGTTCATATGGGTCCTAACTTTTGCGTTAGTCACCTACTAATGAAAGAAAACACATGATTATTATTAATACTGTCAGGAATTTATTAAAAAATTAATATGCCAGCCACAAACTGAAGTGCTTTCCATGATTATCTCAAATTACTGTCACAACAACAACCTGGGTTTGATTCCTTTCCTGCCATCTATGCAGGATAATGAGAGATTTCCTTGCAGGTAGTGAAGGATCCATAGATAGAATTGTTTTTAGATTTATTATTATTATTATTATTATTATTATTATTATTACTACTACTCCCTAGTATGACTATGACTATTCTCTACTACTGCTACAACTACTGATCACTATCATCATCATCATGCCATATCATACAGCAGTTAATTGCAGAAGCAGGTTTAAAACTGGCTCTCCCTTATTATCGAAACATTAAAACGCAACCTGAGAAAGCATTTAATAAAGACCCCTGGCATCCAAAAGGTTCTTTGTAACATGGCCACAAAGGTGCACATAAGAATGCACAAAAATTTAAATGGCACAGAGGACCAAGAAGCAAATTCAATGTCATGGAATCTTTGGCACTAATGATCTTTCTTTATAATATTTTCCAAGTAAAATATAAAACAAGTGGCATTTACTGAGTTGGGTTTATTTTTTATTTCTTTTGGCTTCTATGTATGTACCATGAACACATCGATGACGATTAATCCTTCAGAATTTTGTAGTACAGATTTGAGAGTATAGTAACAGAGGGTCCACAAGCTAACCCAACCGAGATCTAATTTTCTGGAGCTGTATTTCTGTAAAAATCAACAAAATAACAGACCTAATGCTATTTTGGCTCTGTAATTACTGACTCGTCTTGCCATCTTGCCTCTGTCATCTCTATTTGACATAATAAAATATTAGCACACGCTCACGATAAAATGTTATTAGCACACACTCACGTATATGAATGTTTCTAAATAGGCATAAATGGAAGAACAGCTTGTAACACTCACTTTTTCACACACAAATGATTCCACGTGGTCATTTTCATTACACGAGATACACTATTAATGAAAAAAATTAGAAAAATAAGTTAAAGTAAGAAAATTTAAATCATCCATAATCCCACAACCTGGGGTAACTATTGTTAATACTTTGTTATTTCTATTTCTGACTTTTTCTAAACAAATAAAAAATCATACACAGGTAAATATACACAAAATTTTTAATGCACTGAATTATAATCCTTTTCCTATAGCAGATGTTGTAAATATCTCCCCATATACAGTACATATAATTATTATATTGTATATCATGGTTTTAAATAGTTGCCTGGAATTCAATTCTGTCAATTCGCCATAAGGTCCTACTCATTCCACTGTTCATGGCAAGTTGAGTTGTTTATATTTCCTTGCTATTATACACAATACATTTTTATAAACATCCTTGTTTATACACCTTGGCACAAAGTATTTCCTTAGACATAAAAATTCCTAGAGATGGGATTATGACATCAGAAACTGCATTTTTAATTTATTTTTTATTTTAGAGACACAGTGTGTGTGCATGGGGCGGGGGGAGGGGTGAGAAGGGGCAGAGAGAGAATCTTAAGCAGGCCCTGAAAGAGGGCACAATCCCATGACCCTGGGATCGTGACCTAAGCCAAAATCGAGAGTAGACACTCAACCAACTGAGCCACCCAGGTGCCCCAGAAACTGCATATTTTTAAGGCTTCTTATACATACTTTATAGTAAGTACTATGCATTTATTTGTAAAACATGTACATAAATGTTATATCTACAGAACCAGTGCACTGGTTTGTACTCCCAGCAGCAGGTATAAACCATTCTGTCCCATTGCCCTTTACAGCCGAGTGAGCCAGTGGCTTGCCTGGGTGTCATGGTCTCCGACAGAAAATATCTACAAGACACTCTCATCAGTGATACCCTTATAACCCAACCCCAGCTGCTGTAAGGACTTCCTGCCCCACTGGCTGGTGAATAGCTGCTGACAACATCCATGGGTACTGTGATGTCGCAAGCTAGGAAGAAAACCAGCATTCAAAAGTAACAAGGCGATTGAGAATTGCTAGCCACTGTCAGAAAAGTTTTGATTTTTAAATGCATATCTGTTTTGTTTTAACAAATGGGACAGAAAAAAAAGGATGGGTCACATTTGGCAAATAAGAATACTTTTTCCTCAGAGAAAAACTGTAAAAAAGACAGAAGAATCATTACAGATTTATAAAATCTGCTACAAATGTCCTGCCAGTTAGAGTATGATATTAAAATGACAAGGAGGCAAAATTTAAAACAAATTTTTCCCATGCTTGGATAATAATATTTTCAATCATTTCCTAACTGGAAGATTTCAAAACTAAAACCCAAGTGTCTCAGTAGATGTAAGCAAGGGCAAAGCAATGGAATAAGATAGACTGTCTCTTCCTCAGTTTGCTGGCTTTGCACTGAAGGGAGATACTGCCTACATCTTACTGGGCCGATCTAGCCTCTCCTGGAGCCCAGAGAGCAGAAAGAGAAGATCCAGCGAAGCCAGACCTGGGGAGACACCAGACATGTGCACACCACTGGTGAGGATGCAGGTTGGGAAAAGGCAGGAGTGCCGTATCCACTCAGGGCAAGCTGATAGATGAAAGTACTATCTTCTACATCATAGGCCATGAAAAAGAAGTTTCTTAATTATTTTACAAATAATTGCCTGGTGCTTACTTAGGCTTTCTCAACAGTCGCTCATTTCATCCTGGGACAAATTATCCCTATCTTCCAATAAGGAAACTGAGGCATACAGAGAATAAATATTTTCCCCAAGATATTAACGGCTCATCAGTGGGAAAACTAGAATTTACACCCAGGGAGCCTGGCTCTAAAGCTCCACAATCTTAGCTATATCAGATGTCATCTCTTAGTCCACAGTTACAAAGACAGGGTAGGACTGAAGGTCTGAAGCCTAAAGTTCAAGTTCCAGGGCCACCTCCTATTAGCAGCTGTAAGAGACCAAAGTACATTTAATCTCTCCAAGGCTGAGGTTGCTAAAGCAGGTGACACCCAGATATCAGCTCTTTATCCTCCCCCTGCAACCCACGGCCCATGTCCACCTGCACGTGGGGCTCAGCCCACCTCTGAGCTCCCCATCCCACCCAGCTTCTCCTGAATTTGAATCTTCATTTTGACTCACTATCTGAGAGATTCTAATTCATACTAAAGTGTGATAATTATTCCCCTAGAGAAGCTTTTGATATAAAAACATCAGAACAAAAAATACTGTTTTTCTGAACATTTTGTACAGGACACAGAGTAGGGAAGGGAAATACACTGCATAGTGCAGAAAAATATACTTAAAAGTTCCCCATAAATATCCCCATTGGTCCTATAACTCCACACGGCCAAGTAGGGAAAGGAACTTTCAGTGCTGTTTCCTTTTTTCAGTTCCCAGAGTTGATAACTGTCTTCTCTTCTGAATTTCCACCTGGACACCTTTAAGGTATGAAACTTTAAGATCTCACTTCTTTCTTATAAGATGTAAAATAACTTATTTACTCATAAATTATTTAACAACTATAATGCTCCAAGGAGATAATGGTCATGAAAATCCCTCATGGAAATGAAGAGATACATTGACAGAAGGTATAGTTGATATCCCCAGAAAGACAGTATGAGCTGAATGACTAAAACCCTGGCATATCTAAACTTAGTGAAGGCCAGGTGCATGCCGAGTGTTTGGAGGTTCTACACGTTGGTGACTGATGCTCGATTAACACTTTCCCACAAACCACACCATGGCAGTTACAGCAGAGACAATACAGAGCTGGTTAAACAAAGTTCCAAGTCTGACTTCAAACAAGTCTTCTAAAAAAATGCAAACAGCCTCCTCCCTCTCAGTTTGCTATTTAATCCTACTGGTCTTTCTTTTACCATTTTACCTTCTTACTCTATAAAAGTCTCCAACAGATATTCTATACCCACTGTCTCCAATTTTTGCTCACCGCCTACGTCCTCCTGCCCCCTTGAAATGTGGACTCTCTCTCTCTCACCAGTGCTATAGCGAAATGGTTGCTTACATGTCCACCAAGACGTCCCTGGTGGGAAACACCATTCTCCTCATTCTCTGGTCCTCCCAACTGCATTTGACATTTTCAAGGTTACCTATGGAGGAGTTTCAAGTAAAAGAACTCCTATTCAAAGACAGATAAGATGAATCCATTTGTCCAATGACCTTTTGAAGTTATAAAAAGAATAGATTTTAACTACATGCTTTGCCAAGTCTCATGGCATCTTCTGAAGGCACAGCCAGTCCTTGGAAAATTCTTCCAAATCATACAGTTCATATCAGAAAGAAATTTGATACAGCACTTCTCAAATTTGACAGCAATCCTAACAATTTACATGGCATTACCTAGCACAAGTATAAAGCTGAAACAATTTTTTCTACATTGTTAATAATAAAAAATAGATTTTAATCAATGAGGTAAGAAAAAAATATTCTCTCTATGGGAAATATTATAAAATTACTGTCTTATGCAGAGGTGATAAAAAAAGGATATAGTAAAAAAAAAACAAAAAACATAGAGGAAAACAGTAATCTAGAAGTGTGCAGGGCAGTGCATTAACCAGAACATTACACTGTTTTTCTGAATTTTATGACGTGTGTGGTATTTCTCTGAATTTATTAATTTCTAACTTCTTGTGATTTCTTGTTTCTAGTAAATACTTACATTTTATATACTTTTGTATTTTTAATTTTTAAGAGGATTTTGAAAAGGGGGTCTGAAAATTGTATGAGCTTCAGGCCCCCACAAACCCTGCACCCTATTAATTACACACTAATTCTTCGAATTATTCTTCGAATAATTCTTCAAAGAAATACAGACTATTAACTCAAGTGCTTTTCTGGATAATAAAAGTGAGGTATCATTACTAACATCTTGTTAAATGACAGTAATTCCTCTCATTTTCCCCATCTTCCTGGGCCCCCTACCGTTTCTCTGTCTATGAGTGTATGCACAACTGCGCTCCATGCTGAGAATGTAAGATAAATAGATAATACCGCTGCCTCAAGTAGATTCAAGCCTAATGAAGGGAAGAAGGAATGAACGCTAATAATTATGCAATAACCTGAAAAGTGCACTGAAGGAGTTAAGAGCAAAGCGTCCTCAGAGCACAGAGGGTGATTCCATCTGGGGAATTCAGAAAAAGTGCCGTAATAAAGGTAATAGCTGAACTGAGCATGAAAGAAGGAGAGGAAGTGTGGCTGGCAGAGCAGAGAGATGGCATCCATGTGGGGAAAGATGTAGGTTAATTTGTGTAAGCAGAGCATCAAAGCATTCTAAAGCCACTACCAAAACAAAGCCACTACCAAAAAGAGAAGAATCGCGAGCTTCACAGAAGAATTAATAAACGGTGAGTTTAGGGGTGCCTGGGTGGCTCAGTCGGTTGAGCGTCCGACTTCAGCTCAGGTCATGATCTCACAGTTTGTGGGTTCGAGTCCCGCATCAGGCTCTGCGCTCACCGCTTGCTCAGAGCCTGGAGCCTGCTTCCGATTCTGTGTCTCCTCTCTCTGCCCCTCCCCTGCTCATGCTTTGTCTCACTCTGTTTCTCAAAACTAAATAAATGTAAAAAACAAAAATTTTAAAAATAAATGGTGAGTTTATACGCAGCATCTTCAAATATACCAAACATTTATGAAGCTTGAAAATTTGCAGGCTGAAGCTCTATCAAGGAGGCTGGGCACTGAATCCTCCAATATGTGTTAGGTCTGTCACCTGGGACAGCTGTCTAATTTCTCCAAGCCTCAGTTTTTTCATCTGTTAAATGATTCTATCAGGACTCAGATCAAAAATCTGTTATGAGAACTAGGTCAATCACACATGGTATGAAGCAGCAGTGAGCAAATGGGATGTTATCAGTAAGTGAGGCTAACACATCCAGGTTTTGCTAACATTAAAGACAGACGTGAGTTGCACCTCTCCTTGTTACACTGAACACTAACTTGGGAAAGTCAGCACCTGTCAGCCAAAACAATCAAGCTGGAGGCAGGATAGTTCCTGCAAATAGCCAGAGTCTTCCAAAGAATTCCAGAAATGCTCTCACATTCTCTATCACATCCCTTTAAGCACAGACTAATTTAAACACAAGGCACTCCACGTCAGAAAGGTACACAGGGGACAAAGGCCAAAAAACAAATCCCAATGAAAAATAACCCTCTTGTTGGGAAATGAGCCCTCAATTCCATATGCTGGAAGATGTGGCTCAGGATATATTCCTGCAGAAGTCAAGGTCACATCACTTTTAGATTCGGCAAGAGTGTCTCCAGGTAGTTCTACTTTGCACTCCATGAAGAGAGCCCTTTTTCAGACAATTGCACCTAAAGCAATAGATTGATCCTTTCAGCTTTAATAGATCTGACTGCTTGTTTAATAGTAAAATGTGTGCATTTTTAAGGAGGGAACTCAACCTCCTGCATTTAGCCAAAGCAAATTATGGAGCAGGGAACTGTGTTATATTTCAGGCCAGCACACCATTAAACTTGTCGCTTTAGAAATTAAAAGGTAACTATTCAGTCCTAAAGATACCTAAAAGAGAAGGCTGAAACATATCTCTTGTCTCAGTAAGCCAACCTCTTTGGTTTTTGTGACCGGGGAATCTGAAACTATAGATACTTGCAAGCTGATCTCCCAAGAAATGTGCCTATAATAACAATCTGTCAATATCGGTTATGATTTTTTGCTTTGCTTTGTTTGTAGTACTATGGTACTACAATATGTTCATAATCTAGAACCTGAAATACATAGCAATTTCTTAGGCATGTAACAATTTCCCTTGAGCACAAAAATACAAGAACGTACGCTATGAAAAGTGTTGTCAATTAGATCTAATCAGTGCTGGTCTTCATATGAGAACATATAAACATGGGGCATCTCTGAACTTATTCCTTTTTCAGGTTTTTTTTCTAAGAACTAATTTCACTAAATGTGTTGTGCCAGAAGATCACAACAACCCTGGCTAATAATTTCTTAAAAGACAACCAGTGGGTCGTGAAAGGAGAAGGGACAAATCACTTCTTGAAGGAGGATCTACATGAAATGAAGGTTGTATTGTTTCCCTGGAATGAGACACTTTTACAGACCTCGTTATGTAAGACTGTAACAACCAATGGTCATAGATGAGAGGGTAGGCATTGTGCAGCCCTATGGACGTACTTACACACAGAATTACAATTTCTGAAGACAATATGCACTGATGGGCCTATGGCTTCTTACTACCAGACTGAATGATCTTATCTGGCCATGTGGAGCAAGTGATCATAGAACAGCTTTGGGAAAATATCATGCAAGTGGTAACTTTTGTGGCGCATCAGAGGATTATTATATGATGACATTAGATTAAACCTTTACTTAAGGTGGCATGAGTTCTAGAGAAAAAAAAAAACCCTACGTTTAAAAGAGTTACCTTTAAGAGGAAACTCAGATAAAATGTAGTAGATAATAGTTGTCGTGAGGCTCCATCCAGCCACACACCCTTATCTTCATGTTTTTTCTCACCAAATGTTATGAAAGAAGTTCCAAAAAAATATTTTATTGAGGGATGTGTGAAGGTTTCTATTATTTCTCAAGGCTACACTTCACCAGTCATGATTGCATGAGTATGGGATTCACCTTAATTTGCAGATAACCCGGGCACCTGGCAGCCTGCCTTCATCCTCTCAGGCCATCCTGGTGTCTTTGTCAGATTCAGGGCACACCAATAGTCTTTAGAATTTCACATTTATTTTATGAATATTTAAGGCAGTGTTTCCCAACTTTTCCCAAGTCATGGTACTTAGGGAAAATGATGGCATTTATACACTGCAGTAAAGAGATCAGGCAGTGTGTGTCCATAAGTAACTAGCTGGGGGTGGGGAGGAAAGTGGGACAAGGAGTTTAGACCCCTGGGTCATGCCCCACAGACCTGGACTGCATGGATCTGTATCTCCCCACACCAAGAACCCAGCACAGCATCTGCCAGGGAGATGCAGCCTTAAAAAGAAAGCAGATGTTTTCAAGCACTCCCTTGGGAACATTACAGATTCTTCATGGTAGAGGACCAGAAATAAATATTATTTATTAAAAGGCATTATTCTTATATTGTTGACTATATCTTACCCATTATTTAATTTTACTGCTATGAAAATAATTTATAAACAAACCATTTACTTATAGCCTTCTTTCCATCTCTTAATTCTCCGAGCACTTGGCATAAAGGTAGGGGAAAGTACACAGATTTTGGAGTAAAACAGACCTCCTTGAAAATATTGATTGTGTGTACATCTGGCCTCAGACAGATCCCACACTCGTTCTGAGCCTCAGTTCTCCCACATTAAATGGGAATACTAAAACCTACTTCAAAAAAGAATTACTGTTTTTTTTTTTAGTTTAAAATGTCAGTACCACAGAAAAATCGATGTTCATTAAATGTTAACTCATTTCGTCTTCCTAGAAGAGAATTAGTATTAGTATAGCAGTTAAATTCCCTGTATCTGTTACCTTCCCTAACTCCTTCTCCTACTCTCTTCTATTCTTCATCATCCTCCCTCTGCCACCTACCCACCTTGTTTTCTAGTTCTACATTCTTTGATGCCTCCTCCTTATCATGCTCATACTTTCTTCTCTCTCCAAACTGGGGCAAGGAGGGTGGAAAGGGGACACAGAGAAGAAGGAACAGGCAATATGGCTGTTTGATTGTATTCAACTCCCAACTCTTAAAGGCACTGCCCAAATCATTTCAAGTAATTATTAAAAAAAAAAATTAGCCCAAAATTATTGTATTCAAGTCCTACGCTGTTTGATCTCTCAGTGTCCATGAAGAACCACCCTTTGGATTGGTGGCTGTCAACCTTTACACTACTTTGCCATGCCAGAAAAAAACAACACAGACCCATCAGTAGGAAGAGTTCAAGGAAATAGTGAATCTTGTTAAGAGAGAGGGACTCAGATGGCAGGTACTCAAGTAAGATTTGCTTATTGCACTAATGTTTTAAATACCCACCAACACAAATATCTAAGGAAGCAAAATTGAGCTATGCTATGGATTCACAAATCAGATTGCTCCAGACCTAAAAAACAAATCAAGGTGAACCTAAAGTAAACTTAAAAGAAAGATATTAGATATTTACAATCCTTTCTTTCAGATTTTTTTGTTTCATTATCATCTGTGATACAGGGAAAACACAGAATATATTTAAAGTCAGCAAATATTCTCTGAGTTCTTCTAGCTTAATCACCAGAAAACAGTAAAAAAAAAAAAAAAAAAAGTTGACTATGACAATGTGGTAGAGACAGCAAGAACTCACCAGCCGATAAAACTTCCAAGACAATGATTTCCACAAAGAACTTGCAGGCTGGGATACATCTACAACCACTTTCTGAAATGCTTCCTCTGGTAGTTCAGATACTATGATCTTAGTTGAAGAGCAGGCAGCATGCCATCTTAACAAGCTTATAAACAAAAATATAACAATGATTTGGAAAGGCAGCAACATCAGTCATCTGAAACTGCCACTAATATAAAGCAAGTGTAGAAGGAGGAGAGCATGGGAGCCATTTTCACAGTCATCTCAATAAAGATTTATCTAATGGCACTACTCATAGCTCTTAAAATAACTACTGTTATTCTTTGTGATGCGATCACTCACAGGATTCTAGACATGGTGAGCCATGTGGGGAAAGGGGTTTCCGAAGGGGAAAGGACCCTACCTATATTGATGAACGTTTAGATTTGCCTATGAGATATGAGGCGCTCTGTAAAGATATAATGGTAATGACCCACAAGCCAAGAACCATAATACTGTCAATGGTTACAATTTTATTCTCTTGGTGAGAAAAATGACATCAGGTAGATTACGGTCATGTTACAAGTAAAAATTAATCGTGTGTATTTCATAAAATTATTAATATCTCTATATTAGTGTCTATATTAATATCTCTCCAATATATCTATATTAGACATTTCTGATTTATTTACACTTTTATGGTAATAAGATTTCATATAGTTTTGCAGAGTATTGTTTTAATAAGACTAAGGTTTGGATGGGAGCAGATGGCTTAGCTGCATGATGATAAAAGATGTCATTCACATAGAATTCAATATTAAAACCTTCCCCTGGAGTAGGGCAGCAAGGTGGCTCTGCATGAAAAGAAAAGAGGAATAAAGGAGGGAGGAGAAAGAAATACAGTAGGAATTGAAGAAATATCCTTCTAGGCAAAGGTTCACTTATAAAATGTGTCATTATTGGAGGGGTGTTAGGAAGCAAAGAAAATGTATTTAAAATGAAAATTACTGGTCTTCAATTTGAAAAGTAAAAATCCACATAGCGTGCCTGGATGGCTCCATCGGTTAAGCATCCAACTTTTGACTTCAGCTCAGATCAAGATCTCATGATCTTGACTTCAGCTCAGATCAGGATGTGGTTTGAGCCCCACATCTGGCTCTGTGCTGACTGCTCAGAGCCTGGAGACTGCTTCAGATTCTGTGTCTCCCTCTCTCTGCCCCTCCCCAGCTTGTGCTCTGTCACTCTCATTCTCAAAAATAAACATTAAAAAAAAAGAAGAAAGCAAAAATCCACAATGAAAGTGAGAGAGAACAGGAAACAGAAATAGAGGACAGACATTAGAGAAGGCTAGTTATCACTCCAGGCACCTCAGTCAGTTAGAATAATTAACTTTTCTACCATCCCTAAGCTCTTAACCAAAGAGCCAACAGAAGACAAAGTTGATGGAATTCTGCACTCCCCACCTGCATGGCTAGTTTAGCATATAAGCTTTTACAAGATGATTTTTTTATGTTTCATTGACCATCATTTTACAATTATTATATTGATACAATTATCCTTCCATACCAATGATACAATTAACCTTCCAACTGTAAATTTTTTTATGTTTAATAAAACTTCAGTAGTATACCCAGTAACAATAAAACCTCTGAATATTAGTACCATATTGCAGCTAAATTTTGATAGGCCATCACTTTAATATATCTATCTAATGCTGTAGCCAAATCATTTATTTTTGACTAACTCAAGGAAATTCCTCATTTTTGTAGAAATCTATTCGAAAAGTGGGTGTGTGTTTAGAATAAAGAAAGATTATGACTTGTTAGTAATCACACTGATAGACACATTCATACATATTGATTCTTTCTTGCTGGAACAGACACTTTAAAGTTTTTATATCCACTTAAATATTTTTTTTCTTGTTTAGAAGGTGCCTTGCATAAACAGATGATGTTTGAGATTCTGATTCCTCTGAACACAAGTTTTCTCTGGTGATCTAATGTGCTTGGTCAAATCATAAAGTTGAATTACAGAGTTCCATAGTCTATGTCAGAATACCAGTAGGCCCTTGTTTGTTTGTTTGTTTGTTGTTTTTTAAAAAGGCTATTCACAGTTTAAAACAACGATATATTCAGATTCATATTATGGCAAGATTGGGTAGATCTTTTTACTCCAAAAAAAAGGAAGAAAAAAATTCCCAGTGCTCCCTATAGTTCCCTATAGTTCCCAGTGTTCCCAAGTGACTCAGTTTGAGCCAAGGACATGGAGACAGATGAAACATACCACTTTCTTGCCTGTTTCATAAAGTGCAACGTGGCCGTCCATGAAGGCACCATGGAGACCATGTGCTGAATATGGATGCATCCCAAGATAAAGGACAGCAATCTCAAATGCTCTGGACAGTGATGTGAGAAAAAACCTTTACTGACCAAGTCACTAAGATTTGAGAGCTCATTTACGAATGTACCACAACTTAGCCCTATCTGTCCACTTGAGAAAATGGTACTGGCGATGGGTACTACCATCATAAAACTTTTAATATATGCCAGTGCATCAGGCACCAAAGAAGCTCATATCACAGGCTGGGAATATAGTGATATAAGTTGTGAGGTGGGAAAACAGGTTGTAGAGCTGTTAGTAATAACTTGATAGAATCCTGGGCGCCTGGGGGGCTCAGTTGGTTGAGAGTCCAACTTCAGCTCAGATCATGATCTCACGGTTCGTGGGTTCGAGCCATGCATCAGGCTCTGTGCTGACAGCTTGGAGCTTGGAGTCTGCTTTGGATTCTGTGTCTCCCTCTCTCTCTGTCCCTCCCCTCCCCTGCTGGTTCGCTCACTCTCTCTCTCTCAAAAATAAATAAAAACATTAAAAAAATTAAAAAATAAAAATAAAAAAAAATAACGTGATAGAATCCAACCTAGTAAGCCAGAAGCCTTACTGGAAGAAGGTGGGAAATAATCATACCATTAGTGTGCACTGGCTAATATAGGCTGGATTTTGCAATGCCTTAATTACATGAAAGCAGTAAGCTCAGAAAGAAGTGGCTGGTGTGAAACACTTTAAAATGTAATTTTTGGAGTACCTGGATGGCTCAGATGGTTAAGTATCTGACTCTTGATTTCGGCTAGGTCATGATCTCATTGTTCCAGCCCTGTTCCAGGGCTCATGAGTTCCAGCCCTGCATTGGGTATTGTGCTGACAGTATGGAGCTAGCTTGGGATTCTCTCTCTTTCCCTCTCTCTCTGCCCCTCCCTTACTCACACTCTCTCAAAATAAAATAAAATAAAAACTTAAAAAATGCAATTTTTATCTCAGGAGCTATACACTTCACTGAAGGAGTAGTATTTCCAAATTTCCACAGGGCCATTATATCTTTAACACTAAGGATGAACACCCTCTACTTTAAATCCACTAGCCAAACATCATCAGCTGCTCTATATTTAAGCCAGGCCTATTCATATTTGGTAATACAGAAGCAAAGACTGGAGGTGTGGAGAAAGAAAGCAATTAATACAGCTGTTATCACAGGTTGTCAGAAAATCCCTTCTGAGGGAGTGGGTTAGAATCCATTTGTAAATAGCATTATGGCCTTGAAAGGAATACTTCTGAATGAGTTAATTTTCACATCTAGAAGGAAAATAAGAAAGACGATACTATCTTATACTTTTCTTCTTTAGGCTATACAGCCTTAAATAATAGAAACCCAAACAAAATATTCAAATTCCCTTGAAAGACCTACTATAGATCAGGGTGGAGGGAGTTGGAAAGCATAAGCTGGTATTCATTTCCACGAGATGAACTTAATTTTCTATTTTGGGAGGCAATGCGTGAGAGTCATTGTTTAACATCATTCCACTTAGGCCGCAAAAATCTTCATAAAAGAAACCTTATGGGCGAATTTATGCCCCTTGTATTATGCCAAAATTCTGACAAGAGAAATCTTGGGCTTGGTGACCAGAAGGGTGGCCTTCTTATCCCAGAAGGAATGGCTTTGGTGACCCTCTGGACTGGGAACCTGGTTGGGGCAGATCCAGACAAACCATGTAGGTGCTATCTGGTAATACTAGAAGCTGAGAAGGGGGTAAAAGTTGCCATATCCCAGTCCTCAAGAGACAACCAAGCCAGAGAAAAGTTAATGAGATAATACGGTAAGTGTCTTGGGACACCTTGGGTGGCTCAGTCTGTTAAGCATCCAACTCTTGATTTCAGCTCAGATCATGATCTCAAGGTCGTGAGATTGAGCTCCACAGAGGGCTCTGCAATGAGCTTGTAACTTGGCTTGAGATTCTCTCTCCCCTCTCTCTCTGCCCCTCCTCCACTCTCTCTCACACACATGCTCTCTTTCTCTAAAAACAAACAAAATCTTAAAAAGAAAAAATACAGGGTAGGAATCTTACTGAAAGAAGACTCAGGAGATGTGGGCTCTAAAATGGATCCTTCCACTGACCAGATATGTGACTTTGAGACAAGTCACGCCTCCATTATGGACTTCATTCTCCTCTTCTACAAACGGAGGGAAATGGGCTTAATTATGGATTCTCAACTCAAGTACCTACAAGGATTCAGCAGGTGGTCTAATGGAGTGTGGGCCATGGCTAAGTATAAAACATGTGCCCTTCCAAAGGGACAGCAACTAGCTATTCAACACCAGCTGATTAACGGTATGCAGGACCACAGGCCCAGCATTGTCAAATTCCCCATTTTTTTTTTCAAGAGAGGCTAGACATCAGGGGTTTTATGGAGAATCTTTTCATTTACGAATGTTCACACCTAATTCCATTTTTTAAGTGTGGTATTGCCCGAATAACAAAATATCTGCTGGTATGGTGAAGCCTGGGGACTACATTCGTCCAACAGGCAGTCATCAAATAACTATTGCTAAATAAAATAATTTCTAAATCCCCTTCCATCTTTGAAGATAAATTTAAGCTCACTGCTTGATAAATGTTGCTTTGTTCCGTCTACCTATAATGCAATTTCTTTCTTTTTTCTAATTTTGAAAATAATTAGGAATGAACTCCCGTACACTCTGCTCAAATGCAATTTCTTTCTTTTTTCTAATTTTCAAAATAATTAGGAATGAACTCCCGTACACTCTGCTCAGGCACCGAAGATTAGGCTTATTCCCCCACTCCCCTGAAACTGCTCCAAATGCTATCCATGATCTGCTGACCACAAACTGGAAAAGTAATTGTCTTGCCTTCATTCTTTCTAATTTGTAGCAACTCAAACTGTTAGCAACACCTCTTCTTTAAAGCCAGCCATAAAAAACAACAACAAAACAGTCTCTTCTGGTTTTTCACATGTTTCTAATCACTTTGTCCCAGATTCTCTTGCTGCCTCTTGTATTCTTTCCACTTCCTAAATGTGGGTGTTCCCAGAGTCAGTCCCCAGCCCTTTATCATTGTAAGTGCTTATCCAAAGAGCTCATCTGTAATTTCACCTTCAAACATCACTAGTTTCATTCATATACACAAACATCTCCAATCCTGAGGAGCTCCAGCTAACACTTCACCCAATGGCCACTGGAACATTTCTACTTGGACTGTATTCCTCATTCCTTAAGTCTGGCATGTTCCAAATTTATTTTCTCCAAAACTTCTTCCTAGGTTACTCTTGCTACTAAAGATTTCCCACCTTTCCCCTGCTTACTCCAAGTTAAAATCTTAGTTATCTTTGACTTACCTTACTTCCACCTTCAATGACCTATTCACAACATTGGTAATGTTCATCTCTACTTTCTAAGGAAGGCTCCCACACTTACCACCTCAACATTAGATACACCACTAGCATCCTTCCTACTTCCTCACTCTTCTCTGCATTAGGCACTGACACCATGTTATCCCTTTTATCACCTTATAGACTCACTTCCATTGCCCAACGGGATAAATACCAACCTCCTGTATAAGGCATTTGCATATGGTCCTTATAGCCATCTTCCTCCTCCTTCTTTCAATATAAAAAACCTTCTATTCCATTCCAGTCTCATTATTGTTCTCCAAAGACTATATTTTGTTTGTGATTAGAATGTCCTCCCCTGTAATTTCCACATGTGTAAAGCCTTATCTATCATTCTTCAAAGCCCAACTCAATTTGCATCTTCCTCAGAACACTTGCTAAATTACCTAGGCCAAAGTAACCTCTTCTTTAAGAGTGTCTTGCCTATTCTAGGCTCTTTCATAAATTTCCACATAGATTTTACTGTCAGCTTTTTAAGTACTCATCTCTCTCCCATTCTCTCTCCACCAAACAAAAAAACAAAAACAAACAAAAAACCAAAAGCGAGAAACACAACATACCTCAGTTAAGATTTCCACTGTTATTTCTTTGAACTTTAGATCACTTTACCTCTTACTTACTTTACTGTATTTTTTTTCTTTTTGTTTTTTCTTTTTTCTTTTTTTTTTTTTTTTTTGGTCTGACTTGGCTTCATTCAGCATGATTTATGTTTAATCTGCTATTTTTTCTAGTTTCTGAAGATGAAAACTTGGAATATTGATGCAAAGCTTCTTTTTAATATAAGAATTAATGATATAAATTTCCTTTTGATCATTTCCTTTTACTATATTATGCACTTAAGTGCATCCCTAATTTTTACTGTTATATTTTCCTATTTATTCTATTCCAGATATTTTATAATTTCCCTTGTGACTTCCTCTTTGACTCCTGAGCTACGTAGAAGTGTGTTGTTTAATCATAAAATCTGTACTTATCCAGGTATCTTTTGGTTATTAATTTCCAGTTTAACTCTTGGATGGTCAGAAAATATACTTTTCCAGATTTCAATTCAGCAAAATTTCTGAGATTCATTTTATGGCCCAGAAGATGGTCTACTTTGATGAATGTTAAATGTCAATTAGGGCCCACTGGTGAATAGTGCTATTTACATCTTCTACATTCTTATCAATGCTTTCTCTACTTCACTGATTACAAAGAGAAGAGTATCTCCAACTATAATTATGGATTTTTTTATGCCTATCAGTTTTGCTTTATGCATTTTGAAGTCATACTGTGCTTCAAATACACACATAAAGTTGTTAAGTCTTCATAAATCAACAGCTCATCAATATGAAATGTTCCTCTTAATCCTGGATAATATTTCTTGGGTGAACTCTATTTTGTTTGATTTTAACATGGTTACTTTATTTATCTACTATTTAAATTATAGTTAACATAGAGTATAGTATTGGTTTCAGGGGTAGAATTTAGTGATTCATCCCTTACATATAACACGCAGCACTCATTCCAACCCAACAACTGCCCTCCTTAATGTCCATCACCCATTTAACCCATCCCGAAATACTTATTTTGCTTACGTCATACATATATATGTATATATATACATACACATACATATATACTTATTTCACTTACATTATACATATATATGTATGAGTGAAGTCATACGGCATTTGTCTTTCTCTGCCTAATTTAGCTTAGCATAATACCCTCTAGTTCCATCCACATAGTTGCAAATGGCAAGATTTCATTCTTTTTGATCGCCAAGTAGTACTCCATTGTGTATGTGTATGTATGTATATATATGTATATACACACACACCACATCTGCTTTATCCATTCATTCATCGATGGACATTTGGGCTCTCTCCATACTTTGGCTATTGTTGATAGTGCTGTATAAACATTGGGGTGCATATGCCCCTTCGAAACAGCATACCTGTATCCCTTGGATAAATACCTAGTAGTGCAATTGCTGGGTTATAGGGTAGTTCTATTTTTAGTTTTTTGAGGAACCTCCCTACTGTTTTCCAGAGTGGCTGTGCCAGTCTGCATTCCCACCAGCCATGCAAAAGAAATCCTCTTTCTCCGCATCCTTGCCAACATTTGTTGTTGCCTGAGTTGCTAATGTTAGCCATTCTGACAGGTGTGAGGTGGTATCTCATTGTGGTTTTGATTTGTATTTCCCTGATGATGAGTGACGTGGAGCATTTTTTCATGTGTTGGTTGGCCATCTGGATGTCTTCTTTGGAAAAGTGTCTACTCATGTCTTTTGCTCTTTTCTTCACTGGATTCTTTTTTTTTGGGGGGGGTGTTGAGTTTGATGAATTCTTTATAGATTTTGGATACTAACCCTTTATCTGATATGTCATTTGCAAATATCTTCTCCCATTCTGTCAGCTGCGTTTTAGTTTTGCTGATTGTTTCCTTTGCTGTACAGAAGCTTTTTATTTTGATGAGGTCCCAATAGTTAATTTTTGCTTTTGTTTCCCTTGCCTCTGGAGACATGTTGAGTATATCGTTGCATCTTATATTATTATCTAACCTGACAACCTCTGCCTTTTAATCAGAATATTTAGAAAAAATAGATAACTTCTAAGGTTATTATTATTATGTTTATTTATTTTTTAGAAAGAGAGTGCAAGCAGGGGAGGAGTAGCACAGAGCTGTCAGCACAAAGCCTAATGCAGGGCTTGAACTCACAAACCATGGGATCATGACCTGAGCCACTCCGGCACCCCTAAGGTAATTATTGATATGGTGGGTTTAAGTCTACTACCTTCCTAGTTGTTTTCTATTTTCAAGATGTTCTTTTCTTCTCTTTTTTGAGGTCAGTTAGATTATTATTTATTTTTTTGTTTTGTTTTTAGTTCAAATACTAGTTACAGCCCCTTCCTAAAAATTTTAAATTTTAATTTAATTTTAATTCATGGTTGCCCTAAAGTTGACACTATACATCTTTAACTTACCACAGTCTGTTTTAAAATAATGTCGCTTCTTGGGGCACCTGGGTTGCTCAGTCAGTTAAGCATCCAACTCTTCATTTCTGCTCAGGTCATGATCTCATGGTTTGTGATGTTGAGCCCCGTGTGAGGCTCCATTGCATGGAGCCTGCTGGGGTTTATTTCTCTCCTTCTTTCTGCCTCTCCTTCACTCATTTTCTCTGTCTCTCTCTCAAAAATTAATAAACATTTAAAGAATTAAAAAATAATAATAATATTGCTTCTTCACAGTATAAGAACCTTACAACAATATATCTCCAGTTCTTCTCTCCTATCACTTGTACTTTTGTTTTCTTATTTTATTTTATGTATATGATATATGTCAAATACATTTTCACTACTTTTGCTTTATATCATCAACTACCTCTTAGAATGATTAAAAATAGGTTAAAAATGTATCTTCTATTCACCTTCATTTTTAATAATTGCCACTCTTTATTTTTTGATGAATCTAAGTCCCTACCTGGTTTTATACTTTTTCTGCATGAAGAACTCTCTTTAATATTTCTTATAGGGCAGGTTCACTGACAATGAATTCTCTCGTTTTTTATTTAAAACTTTTGGATGAAAACAATCTTTAACCTTTATTCTTTGGAAGGTGTTTTCACTGGACATCAGATTCTGAGTTGATAGGTTTTGTCTTTCAGTACTTTATTATTTTTTTAGTTTATTAATTTGAAAGAGAGAGAATAAGCAGGGAAGGGGCAGAGAGAGAGAGGGAGAGAGAGAATCTCAAACAGGCACCACGCTGTCAGTGCAGAGCCCAACTTGGGGCTCAAACTCACGAACCTTGAGTTCATGACCTGAGCCAAAAATCAAGAGTTGAACACTTGACAGACTGAACCACCCAGCTGCTTCTGGCTTTCAGTACTTTCAAGTGCTCCATTATCTTTGGATTTCATAGTTTCTAACAAGAAGCCTATTTAATGGTTTTTAGCTTATTCAAAGTTAGTCTTTTTATCTGTTTATTTGTGGTTATAATGTTTCAAAGTGTGTTTTTTCTTTTTAATTTTTTTGTTTGTTTTAGGTATTCTGCTTGCAATTCTCTGAGTTTCTTGATCTGCAGTTGGTTACCTTTCATTGTTTTGGGAAAATTCTCAAACTTTTTTCTCTCCAAATATTTCTTCTGCCTTGTTCTCTCTGTATTCTCTTCTGGGACTCCAATTACATATATATTAGACCATTTAATACTGTGTGGCAATGCTTGGATGTTATCTTTTGTTTTGTTTATTTTAAACACCTTTCTTCCCCACACTGTGTTTCAGTTTGGATAATTTCTGTAAGTTTTCTTACAGACTTATCTACAAGTTCACTCATTCTTTCCTCAGCTGTATCAAGCCTATTGATAAAGCTGTCAAAGGTGTTCTTCATTCTAATTTTTTTGTTGTTTTTTTGAATTTGTTTATAAAATAGCCCATTCTTAGTGTCATCTTTCTTCTAAATTTCTCATTTGTATACGCATGGTGTGAACCTTTCCCACTAGCTTCTTTAACATAATTGTTAGAATAAAAGTCCTTGCCTGATTGTCCTAACATCTCGATCATCTCTGCATCTGGAACTTCTGGTTCCCTTATCATCTCTTGAGTGGGTTGTACTGTCTTGCTTTTTTGACTGTCTTGTCATTTTGATGTCAGTCATCATATGTGAGACAATAGAGGCTGAGGTAACTAATATTATTTCCCTCTTCTGTCAGGTCATGTGAGCAAGACAGTGAGTTAATCTAGTCAACAGTGAGCTATGTCTAGATTCAATGCAGTGTACCATAGGCTTCAAATTCCTCTAGTGATGGGAAGCAATTGCCTTGTGCTTAGTTTGGGATTAGAGTGGCCAGGCAGGTTTCTCAATGTCCATGTTTCATTGCTACATGTAACCCATTGCTACATGTTAAATGCACAGGTAGGCAGGGGCATTCTCCATGCTCTTGCCACACCGCCCAGCTGTAGATGGCTATTGCTCCATACTGAGTGCTAGCTTTGAAGAGAAGGTCCCTCTCTCACTGACTGAGCTTCAGTCTTGGGCAGGCCCTGTATCAGTGGAACTTCAGATCGAGCTTTTCAGTATTTCTGCCTTCCTTCCTATGGCAGCCAAACTCTGCCCTGCACCTGGATTCATCTTGGGCCAAGTTTCCTGCCCTCCCTATGGTAGCAGAACAGTGCTTGATCCCACTATGGATTTCAGAAGCCAGGTTGCTTTCCCGTTTTCCCACAGGGATAAAGGTTTTTTTTCCTTCTACTCTTTTCCTAGCCAGAATGGTTCTTTGGGCCCTGTGAGTGACAGTGTTTGCTGCCCCTCCTCAGTGGTGTATCCTTTTTATTCATAGGGAAGGACAGATCAGGAAGGGAGAGGCTTTAAGTTCTTCCCCCAGAAGCCCCAGATCGCTTCCTGCATCCTTGTGCCCCTGACAGGAGTGGTCCCTACAGTCTCCTGTCCTGCCCTCATGAGCACCAATGAAGGTGAATAGAAAAGATCTTGCTAGTGAGAATTCATTTCAAATTGTCATGCTAGCCCACACTTAGCCTTGTGTACTTGCCTAAAATTTTAGCTGACGCAGTCTGACCTGCTTGTGTGGCATCCCTGTCTTCCTCTGGTAGTTGATAGTTCATATTTCATGGACTTGTCACTCTTTGGAATTTAGGTTATATTGTGACCTCAGCTCTCTAACGGAGTCAAAAAGAGCCATGATTTTGGAGTGTATCTGACTTTTTCTCCCTGTTAGGGTAGGCACGAGAAGCATTCTCTCCAGGTTTCTACATCCTAGGTAAAAGTGAAAACTGCTAACTTATTTTTTTTTACATTTTTATTTATTTTTGAGAGACAGAGACAGCATGATCAGGGGAGGGGCAGAGAGAGAGGGAGACACAGAATCAGAGGCAGGCTCCAGGCTCAGAGCTGTCAGCACAGAGCCTGATGCAGGGCTTGAACCCAGGAACCGTGAGATCATGACCTGAGCCGAAGTCGGACGCTTAACTGACTGAGCCACCCAGGTGCCCCTGCTAACTTATTTTTGATACCTAGCATTTGTTTAGTTCTTTAGGCTCTGGAAACTATACATAAATTTGTAAATACAGTTAGGAAGTATTGTGGGTGTCCTGCATCATTACACAGAAAAAGTAATTCTTGTCACAAAATTTAAGTCCAGATCCTCCTAATCAAGGAGCTCATTTTTTAATGAATTTTTAAAATAATAATAATGATAATAATAATTTCTTAGAATGCTTATCAAGAAAGCATATAGAATGCATTTGCATGGAATGAAACTACAAGGACCCTATCATAATACTAGTTAATAAACAAAACATACAATATTCAGCGGGGCGCCTGGGTGGATCAGTCAGTTGGGCGTCCGACTTTGGCTCAGGTCATGATCTCGCAGTTCACGAGTTTGGGCCCCGCGATGGGCTCTTCGCTGACAGCTCAGAGCCTGGAGCCTGCTTCGGATTCTGTGTCCCTCTCTCTGCCCCTCCCCCACTCATACTGTCTCTCTCTCTCTCCCAAAAATAAATAAAAACATTAACAATTTTTTTAAAGATACAACATTCAGTAAAAAGTGGCTCAGCCTTAAACTTAAAGAGTATTTTCAATATGATGTTACAAGGACCTCAGTTTAAGTTAGTCTCATCAATAAGAGGGTCCCATAATACGAAAGTTAAGAGTTTCAAATAAAATTTGTTAAGCCTGTCCTTCTTGAAAGCAAGACAAGACCAGTTTGTGTTTAATTGTCTACTAGAGAAGTATGAGTTTTATATTTATATAGTTCTTATATTTAAAAATATATTATCCACATATATTTGTAATAGCTATTCCTCTCCATACTACTCTGCAGATTCTATGACTTAAATAACAAATACTACCTTGCCACATTTTACTTTTATTTCTTCAATAAAAATATACTAAGTACTTACTATAAGCCATATGCTAGACATACGGTTAAAAAGGCATGGTTCATATCTTCAAGTAACTTACAATCTCTGTGCGATATATACTAATACAATAGGATCACTGCTAATAAGGAGGCATAGTCAATAAGGACAGGGGCAGGGGAGAGGGGAAAATGGGTGATGGGCATTGAGGAGGGCACTTGTTGGGATGAGCACTGGGTGTTATATGTGAGTGATGCATCATGGGAATCTACCCCAAAGCCAAGAGCACACTGTATACACTGTATGGTAGCTAACTTGATAATAAATTATATTTAAAAAATAAATAAAAATAAACACTTTCTCCTGTTTAAAAAAAAAAGACAAATTGGATAATAAATTCAGAGAGGAAAAAAAAAGAATAACAGAGCAATGGGAGCATAGAGCATTAAGAGATAGGAAAGAATAAGGATGAAGATGGCAAATCTACCAATCTTAATGACTCTGGTCAAAGAACGTTAAAATTGGTGATTAATACAAACTATTTAAGGAGCAGGAAAGAGATGCCATCATGGTGCAATATACCATGATATAAATTATCAAATTAATAATGTTTATTCATTGAGTCACAAATAAAAGCTTCACTTTAAAATGGGGACAATAATTGGCAAATGTGTAACAGTAGAAATAACCATAGGGGATTATAAGAGGTGAAATGAAATAAATCCAGGATTTATCTAGGACACTAAACAAATCCAACACTCCTTAAACTTTAAAGGCAGCATAAATCTCAAGAGTAACCAGAATTTGGAAACCTTTGAAATAATTAGAATTTTAAAAAATCCATCCAACTGAAGCATGTTCTGCTGAGATGCAACACAAAGGAAATAGGAGATTTGTACTTTGATGAGGCAAGCCAAATCAGCTGTGCTTTCCTCTTAATATTCAGCAAGTTAATTCCTGAGGGGTTACAATAAAGCATACACTATATGAACCAGAAAAGTCTTTTCACTTCAAATTACAAAACAGATCTGTCCTGAAATGCCTTTTAATTTCTCTTCATTTGCCATCATCGGAAAGATAAAAGCTCCCAGCTTTGCTCTGGAATAGATTCCAGATATATTAAATCCTTTAATATTTTGCCATTATCTCTAAGTGTCAGCCATCTGTTATTAAAATGATAAATTTTAAAAATGAACTAAAATGTGTGCCTCTTTTGTTGTAATTTCCCCCCACCAAGATAATCTCTCAAAGAAAAGCTCCCAGAAGCAAAGAGCTTTAATAAAATGTAGCCAAAATAAGCCAAAATGGAAGACTTGACTAGAATTCCTATCAAGGGTAAAGTTTTCAGGCTCTTTCCCCACAAAAAAGCAAGGGTCCAGGAACTCTCCTGACCGTGACTTTCAATCAAAGAAGCACCTATTGTCATGGCTCCTCAGAAAATAGAAAAGAGTCAACAGCATCTTCCTAGAATATGTTTGACAACACCATCATATTTACAAACCTAATGGGATCAGGTTGAAGTCAAAGGCTGGGCTGGTAGGAGACCAGCCTGACTGAAACCAGTCTCAGGCTCTTTCATTCCACAAAATGTTGAGCATCTACTCTCTGCCAGACTCGTTGCTAAATGTTTGGAATACATCAGTGAACAAACCCAAGCTGCCTACATTTAATGGCACCCATATTCTCTATTCAGGAAAATGATCACAAAGATTATAATCGACCACAAGGTGAGAGGGGTTCAATAATAGTAGGTAGAATGTATTCGGTACTTAGTATGCACTGACTACTCTTATTCTTAGAGCTTTATATGTATCAGTGATGGGACAGATCCAATTACTAACCATGATGCGCTTTGCAGAATGTTTAAATATAGAATTCAGCCCTTTAGAAATACCAGGTTCAGCCTACAATTCAGTCAACAATAATCAGCAACTGAGCACCAAAGAACCAAAGAGATGAGAACACTCAGTTTTCAAAAAGTAAAATAAAATACCCCAGTTTTGCCTTTGGTTCATTTGTGGATTTTCCTCTGATTCCATTGTAACAATGAAAAGTAACCCAATTATGGCAACTAGAAAGGCAAATCAAGAAATTCTTAGGACATCTGAAGTGCCCTATATACCATTAAGAAAAAAGAATATCGTATGTGCCGAAAAAAACTTCAGCTCATGAAAGCATGTTATCCTGCAATGACAAGATCATACAAAATTAGAACAATGAGCAAACAAAATCACACACGGGAGATACCTCCTGAGTAAATATTATGAATGTCTGCCAAAACTCAACAAAAAAGAATTTGAACCCAATTCAGAAGGCTGTGGGGCTTTTGAGTCTTCGCCAAGAGTTCCTACCTATGATTTTGCAATCACAAGTATCTGGAACACACAGTACAGAAGAGCGGCCACCTGACAAATCTAGTTGAACTGATCTGAACCTTCAAATAAAGAATGATTCTGTGGGTGTCACGCATCCAGAGAACAATAGCAAGAGTGAATTAACTTCTACTATCTCATTCCTGACTCTAGGTAGGTAAGTTCAAACAACTTTGAGGAAAAACTCAAATTATTTATGAGTTTCATATTTAGTGCATAAAGAGGTGATATCTCCAAGCAGGCGAAGAAGAAACTGTGTCCTGCATGAGGAGTCTACTCTAAGCCAGGAGTCTGGCTTAGAGCTTAATGGCTGGGTCTCAAATTTTTACGCATTATGAAGATGAGAAACTAATCTGGATTCTAGAATCTGTCCCCAAACTCAAAATAAACTGAAGACTTCCCTTCTATGAAATAGGCCTAAACCAAAACAAATTTTTAAATGCTGTGGAGTTTGGAAATAGGACACTGATCTTTTACCCAATATAATAGACACCCTTAAATCTTGACTGTATAGTATGTGTTTACCACAGAATTTAGGACATTAGTCAGTCCCTTGAAACTGCCCTCAACAGCAGCCATTCCATTCCTTCAACTTTATTTAAGTTTCAGTTCAGAGACAACTAATTGTTTTTCTATATTTTTCAGCCAAACTTCACATGCTTTGAAGACAGTCCAGGAATAATCCAAGCATAGGTTTGGTAGTTTATTTCTACTGAAATAAAAGTATTCATTCTTTAAGACCAGTTTAGCCTGTAAATGTTTTTTGAAAAATATTAGATATACATAAATATTAATTCATCTAATTAATAATACTGACTCAACTCACATCAGCATTACCACTGCCTCTGTCTGTTGCTTCTCATTTGATAGGGAAAATGCAAGTCTTAGCTAGCAGTAAACGTAAAATAATCATTCCTAGACCACAGATTCCAAAGAAGAAAATAAATGATACTGAAACATAGAAAGGGGTATACTGAATTTTTTTATAAGACTCATTGTGTGATTTGCTTTTGGATACCACTTAATTTCATGGTTGAAACTAGTGTGGAAATCTCCCAACATATTTTACATTTTAAAATAAAAAATTTTGACCTGAGTTCTATTAGATGGCTGCCTTGAAGTACCTGAATTATTAAAAATAGCCTTAACATAGTCTTCCATGAAGTATGCATGCCTTTACAAGTTTGAATACATTTATTTATAAGTTAACTTTTTAAAAGTTTGTGTGCGTGCAATGCATCTGTCTCTGAATATTTATGAGTGTACTTCCCCATTAAGTCAGGAGGCAGGAATGGAAAATTGTAAGAAACATTCTCAATACAGTGGACATATTCAAATCTCATTTTTTTAAAAAAATGAATGAACCCAATGTCCTAATACCTGTGTTTTTTAACCACTTTATTGAGGTATGGTTGACTTACAAAAAGCTGCACCTATTTAATTTACACAACTTGATGAGCTTAGAGATAAGTATACACCCATGAACCATCATCACAATCTATGCCATAAATATATCCATCACACCCCAAAGTTTTTTTCCCACCCTCTTCATTATTATTTTGTGTAAGAATCTTAATATAAGATCTACCCTCTTAGCAAATTTTTAAGTATGCAATATAGTATTGTTAACTATAGGCTCTACAGTATACAGTAGATTTTTAACTCTTGTCTGTGTTTCAAGGGTCTTTGGGTTTCAAACCATTGCTTTCAATAAGAGAAAATTGCCAATATTAAGTATCAGAGTTTATAGCCCATTAGAAGATAGGCCGATATACAGAGGAAGGAGTGGCTGGATCGTAGGATTTTTTGCAAGCCTTAATTTAGGCAAATTCTCTTGTGCCTAATTATTTAGGCTTCTTGGAAATGTCTTCAACAGGATTAAATGAAGAGGTCCCTGGTCCACTCTCTTTACAAAAAGAAAAAAAAAATGCTTTCATAGATGATTGGAAAAGTATCAGAGAAGGGACAATTTGGAAAAGGAGGACTTTTCAAGTGTGTGTATTCTAAATGAAAAGGAAGTACGATAAGTGTGATCAGAAGGATGAACTGTTCCCTTGCACACTCATGATGGTTGGTGGCATCAGGTATCAACCTCCAATTTTCTGTTTGATTATCTGTGATCTTTTGACTTAGAAAATATATTTTCCTTAAAGGCTGGTGGATATTCCTTAAGAAGCACAATCTTTTGACATTGTTTTTTCCTACCATTTTGAGTTTTAATAAATGAGGGGAGAAGACCAACACAGTAAAACAATGCTGAGGTAGACATCATAATTTTGGAAACACAGAAAGATACAAAATTTCCACAGAAACACTGGATGAGGGATACTGTGCATTTCCAATTTCTACAATTCCTGTTTCTACTATGACATAAACGGATACGTCTGGTCAGTGTGGCAGTGAGATTTTTTACTTTCATGTGTCTTGAAGTTTTTCTCTATCTTTGATCTTAAAATCAGTGCAATGTATCTAGTTTATTTAATTATAATTCAGTTTAAAATGAATCCTACATTTAGGAACTTGACCTGAAGAGTTCATCATGTTCACAGCTGAATTCTCCTCTTCCTCTTTTCCATTCTCAAAGACACAGGCTTATTAAAGAGTTTATCTTAAAAGAAAAAAAATTCTGCATCAACAAGTTTTTATTTTAAAATTAACATAAAAAATATCCCATTAGCATATTGCCTAGTATAAATAAGTAATACCATTTCTTGTATATTCCCTTGTTTTTATAAATGCATGGTTTTCATATTGTGACACTTATCACACACATTTTTCCCACATAACATTACATGATATTGGCAAGTATTTTTCACATGTATAATTTTTATTAGTTTACTAATTCTACTAATATTACTTAATATTCTAATTTACGTAAGTATTTTCTCCCTTCGGGCATGTACATTACCTTAAAATGCTTAACTTTGAACTTATTATCATTTTATTTTATATTTATTATTTTATTATGCTATTTTCTGGATATTTTCCAGGTCTAGCAATGTGACTCTAGGACTGCTGGATCCTGGGAAAAGTACATGAACATCTTCTGGATCTATTGCTCTGATACCTCTATCAGGGGTCATTTTTTTCTTTCTCTGAGATAATTAGTTTGGTGTAATGTTGGGAGATAGTATATCCCTCACATTAGCTTTGCCCAATGTCCTGGGAATGTTTAAAAAAATTGTTTTTGGATGTTTATTTTTGAGAGAGAGAGCGACAGAACATCAGTAGGGGAGGGACAGAGAGAGAGGGAGACACAGAATCCAAAGCAGGCTCCAGGCTCTGAGCTGTCTGCACAGAGCCCAAAGTAGGGCTAGAACCCACAAACAGTGACATCATGACATGAGCCAAAGTGGGATGCTTAACTGACTGAGCCACCCAGGCACCCCCGGGAATGTTTAAAATAAAGGACATGCCAAGAAGGGAGGATGAGAAATGTATCAGAAAGCCTAGATGGCACAAGCCACATATGGACGTGCGGGGTCCGCACAAACTTGAGATGGCATCTGCTTGGAAACCTAGTTGCTCTCCTCCTGTGACAATGTGACGTTGTTACTATTTACTGGTGCTGGCCTCAATGAATTTTCCTGAATGTGCTGACTCTGGAAGAATTTTCATCAGGACGTGTTTTCACTCCTCCCCTTGGCACACAGGACCTTGAACCCCGGATTCGGGCTGAAAAACCTTCACCACAGAAACAGTCTTTCTGGGTTTCTGCCTGCTAATATCCCAGGTGCTTGTGCCACCATCTGCTGTGGTTGCTGCCTTCTGCAAATAGTTAGGTTATGCTGTCAACACAGACCCTAAGTGGGAGGAAATGTTTTAATTCAATGCAAGTTGCATTTTTTTTCTCTCTCTTTTCTCTAGCTTTTTCCAGTGTTTAACAGAAAGGTATTTCCTGACTCCCCTGGGCTCCCTTTTTCCCAATGAATCACCAAAAGCCCTTTCTACCCACTCAGTTTCCTACCCCACACTTTTAAAATAGTGCATTTTTGTACTTGCAGTAGGGTCACAATAGATAGCAACTCCTAAAGCAAAAGAGATGTTCCAATTTGCGCTGTCAGTAATGAGTGAAATTTTGTTTCACAACATCCTTGGTAATAACACTGACTTTTCTGAATTTTTTCTTCTTTTAGTTTAGCATCAGCAAATACTCTTAAGGATCCAAGATGGCCTCAAAATTCCTTGTGAAAAAATACACAGCAGCAATAATAAAACTTATAATTTATAGAGTGTCAAATTATATACCTGGCAATTCACATGGTCTGTTTCATTTATCCTTAAACAACCCCAAACAATAGATATTATTCTTCCCATTCAACTTTTAAGGAAAATAAAGATCTCAAGAGTAACTTGGCCACATCTGTAATCTCAATGGAATTGTGGGTATGAATGAAACCTGTCTGAATTCTAACTACCTCAAAGCTATAAGGCTAGAAACAATGCATTTTTCACTCATCATTTATTTTCACAATTGCCATTACCTGCTCATTGTCACATTGTTCAAGTGAAATTCCAGTGGTATTAATCACGAATTACACTCTGGTTAATTAAACTCAACACACCAGTTGTTTTTCCAAACCACAAATTTGAAAGTTACTTGTTCTTTCAAAAGCAGCCAGCATATTGTTACCCTTGACACCACTCCAAGACGATGATGCATTCTTTTTGGGGTTGTTGTTTTTTCTTTTTTTGGCCTCAGGTAAGAAGTAATTAATCTATTTGCTTAGTTAATTTCATATTTTTGAAAATCCATAACTACAAGTTGTAAACCCAATTTTAATCTTTTAGGACAAAATGTGACTTCTTGGGAGTCAAAATGGAGACAGCAGAATTGTATGCTATTTAAAATCGCTGTGATACATGATCTATTTTTTTCTAAATATCAAAACGCTTATTAATAGTATTTTAATGATATCGGCTTAAATAAATTAGCTACCCATGTGCCACATGGTAAAAATATCTCCATATCTACACCTTCCCAGGCACACCTAGTAACATAGCATTTACTTGCTTAACTTCAAAGAACAGGAGACCATGATGGCTACAGTTTTAATTAGCAAACTGCTGGAACAGGCAAAGATTAAAATTCCTCATGAAGATAATAACTGGAATAGACTCTGATCATCAGACCCATACACTGACTTCTGTAACACATACTCACCCACACAAATGCACACACATAGATTGTTTTACCTTTCCTCAATAAAAACATACACAGCCTCTATAAAACTGTTTGAAAATAATTTTGATTAACTTAACTAGATTCATAATAGTTATATAAAGATGGATGGTCTTTTCTCACATCCCAATAGCTGTGAAATATTACAAATTATACCCAGATATTACAAATTATTTGAAATTTTACTGTATTTTTAAATTGTTTTTAACGTTTATTTTTGAGAAAGAGAGACAGAGAGAGCGCACACGCAAGTAACCAGGGGAGAGGGAGAGAGAGAGGGGAACAGAGGATCTGAAGCGGGCTCTGCCCCGACGGTAGAGAGAGAGTCCAATGTGGGGCTGGAACTCACAGTGAGATCACGACTTGAGCCAAAGTCAGACGCTCAACTGACTAAGCTACCCACGCACCCTTAATTTAACTGTATTTTTAACATCTTAGTTAACCTTCATAGTTTTGCCCAAAGATCATCAGCCTCTTGATTGTGTTTCTTGTTAATACTTTACTGTCCCCTGCTTCATGTTTTAATAGAAAAAAAAAAATCTCTCCTTTCTCTGAATTCCCAGAACCTGTCAATACAACTCTCCTGTTATAATAATTTATCACCTTCCACCTAACATTAGAGTTATTTATGTACACTTCTCACCTGCTGTGCTAAATTGCAGGTGTCTTGAGGCTAGTACGTGTGCCCACTGTGAGTCCACATAATTAAAATAAGGTGGGTTACTAATTTGAAAATTCAAGGTTTTGGGTTTTTTTTTTCTTTTGTTTTTTCAAAATGAAAGTTTTTACTCAATAGCAGAAGCTGGGGCTAAATATATCCTGGTGCTTTCCAGATTTATACTTACACTTAACTTCTCCCGATATATACACTTAAAACTGTTAGGATTAAATCAACTCTTTTCCTCTCGCTTGTTCAAAACTTTGCATTGAGAGCAATAATGAGGAGCAGAGAAATGAACACCAGTTCTACTCCTTTTTTACATGTGATTTGCTATAATAACACTAAAATTAGATTTTACAAAGGAGAGAGAAAGAGAACGAGAGAGAGATTGATTCACACTGCCCCAAGTTATTTCCCTGAGGAATATAGGCTTCTTTCCATTAGGTGATCAAATGCAAGAAGAAGGGGACAAGGGATTCTTTATGCCAGAGATTTAATTGAAACAGCAAGGCATGACCTAGAGCAAAACAGCAATTAAAAGCCCAATGTACAGTTCCTACCCACTGCCCAGCGGCCAGCAATTGCTGAGTTTCCATCCCTTCATGGAAGCCTGACTTTTGATGCCATTGTCTTAGGAAGCGATTTTTACTGTTCCAGAGGAGACAACTCCCTTGAAATCACCTTGGTTCTGTTTAAGTGCTTAAAATTCAATAACTTCTTATAATCTATAAAAATGCAGTGCATCATTTGGAATATTTCTTTAAAATGCCTTTCAGGAAAAAATAAAGAACTACTATTTTCACTTTTTTTCGTATCAAAAAAAGGTTCGGGACAAAATCATGACCTTCTATAATAATAAAATATCATCAACAAAAAGATTTTTTTTAACAATTCAAAACTTTGTAGTAGGAACTAAATATACTAAGTATTTGCTATATACCAGGGTTGATTCTGTTAGCAGAATACTCTCTATATAAGGAATATTTCCACTTCCAAGGCCCAGATATACACATTCTCTCATTTCCTGTAGCTTTTTCAATGTCAAATGTATAGCAAGAATTCAAAGAAAGTGAGGCTAAAATCTATTTATTTAAGACTTCCAGCAATTTACTAGACTCTTTTTTATCCTTCCTTCTAGCTAGATTAGATTGCAAACATATAATTAATCATTAGTCTGTAAATGTTCAACAATATAATAATTTTGTTTGACTTACTTTTCTGTGCAGGGGAGAAAAGCAGAATTCACTTAAGGGCATACGGTTTAAACCAGATCTTTTTTTTTTTAAGTTTTTTTTTTTAATATTTATTCATTATTGAGAGACAGAGAGAGACAGAACATGAGTAGGGAAGGGAGGGACAGAAAGGGAGACAGGATCTGAAGCAGGATCCAGGCTCTGAGCTGGCAGCACAGAGTCCGATGCAGGGCTCAAACTCACGGACCAAGAGATCATGACCTGAGCTGAAGTCAAAAGCCCAACCGACTGAGCCACCCAGGGTGTCCCGAAAGCAGATCATTCTTAATTCGTCATAAGGACACACCTACACATCTTTTATTATCCAATGTGGGCTTTTTTACTCTTAAATAAAGTGATATTTAATCAATTATTTCTTCAATTAAATATATTTATGCTTTAATTAAAAGAGGTGGCAAAACATTGATCGAGTGACTATTTAGCTAGGTTTGAGACGATGGGAGGAGAAAAAGGGAAGAAGGAGGGGGAGAAGGAAATAAAAATAAAAGAAGGAACAACTAAATAATATTTATTAAATTTTGAGCATTATGCTAGGAATGATCACCTACTGTCCTTTTTGTAATATTGATACAGGTACTGTGAAGGAGGATTATGATTCCTTCCATTTTACAAATAAGGATGAGGAACAGAGATATTAAGTACTTCCCTAGAGCCACAGAACCAGTGATTCCAAGAACTGGGTTTGGAACCAATTCCATGTGTTGCAAAAGTATACATTCTTTCTTATCAGTTCTTTTTTAATTTTTTTTAAGTTTATTTATTTATTTTGAGAGAGAGAGAGCACGCACGCTCATGAGTGGGGTAGCAGCAGAGAGGGAGGGAGAGAGAATTCCAAGCAGGCTCCACGCCGTCAGCACAGAGCTCCACATGGGGCTTGAATTCACGAAAGATGAGATGATAACCCCAGCGGGATCAAGAGTCAGATGCTTAGCCGACTGAGCCACCCAGGCACTCCTACATTCTTTCTTTTGTACTGTGCTGTCTTGAACATTACTCAGTGAGATAGCATCAATAAAAAATTTTAGTCTAATTATATTGTTTAAATTGTTAAATAAAACTTTTTGCCAATTAAAAGATCTCTAGTGCTAATTATTAATAATAATTGAATGAGATTCTCCCCCAAGACGCTTTTTATAATAAATGACAAAAGTAAATGTTGCCTTGACATCTACACAATATATGACTCAAAACATTCCTGTAATTAAGAATAAAGTTCAACAGCCATCTGCGTGCCTCAGCTGGTTAAGCGTCTGACTTTGGCTCAGGTCATGATCTCACAGTTCACAAATTTGAGCCCCGCATCAGGCTCCATACTGACAGCTCAGAGGCTAGAGCCTGCCTTGGATTCTGTGTCTCCCTCTCTCTCTGCCCCCTCCCTTGCTTGTGCTCTGTCTCCCTCCCTCCCAAAAATAAAAAATAAAATATAAAAAGAATAAAGTTCAATTAATACTGAATGGGTGCCAAATGGAAAAGTTTAAATCACATATGCCACATAAAAAAATAGAAGTCTGAATGACATCTTATCCTTTGCTTTTGAAAAATACCCTAAATATGCTGAAAATAATTTCAAATCTACCCTCTCTTGTATAAGATAGGAACAGAACAGCAATATTGGAAGCATGTAAGTGTTAACGAGCAAAAAAATCAAGGTGCCCATCTTGAATACCTTGGAGAAACACAAAGATTCACCACTATAAATTATTAACAGAATGAAATAAATGCATGAATAAAGCAAAGTTTCTGAATCCTTGGGCAGATCAATTTTAAATTAGTTCAGGAAGGGTCCTGACATCTGCCTGATTTAATGGTTTAAAGAAAAACTTGAAGTCATTCAACTACTAGTTGTTTGGGGGTTTTTTGTTTTTTTATTTTTTGTTTTTAACTGTGTTGACAAATTATTCACTTGGCTAAAATTTTTCGACTGCCCAATCTAAAGCCTTGTGTTAGATTTGTTATTTTGCTATGTCTTTTCAGCATGTCCATGGTACTTCTAACAACAGAATCCTACTTTCCTCTGGAAAGTCCATTTCTTGTAATTCAGGTGGGGTGAACCTGCCTGTGGCCACATGGTGATGCTATAATCACAGCTGGCCAATCAGAATACTCCCTCTTTATTCCAACTATAATGACTGGATGAGCACATGACCTAATGAAAGTCAGTCAGAGGAGTATTTGATCAGATTTGATGTATGTAATCTTGTTGTGACAGTCTTTCTTCCTTTTAATCAAAATTCAAAAGGATATATTCTTGGTGCTCCTTTTCCTACCACATTGAGAACCTGCCTGCCTGAGAAATAAATCAATAGAAAAGCAAGGTGAAAGGATACAAAAGCAAGTCCCCAAGGATGTCATTTGAAACCCTGAATCTATCTGTACCTCAAGCTGATCCATTCTTGGATGGATGACTGTAGATTTCAAAATATTCTCCTTATTATGCTTAAGACACTTTGAGTTGGAGTTCTACCCTTGCAAGCAACAGACTCCTAACAAATAAGAGTGTGAGCTCACAAATACCGTGAGCTATTATGCAGTATCTTTTCTTACTTTTAGGAAACTATCAGGTAATACGAAGCTAGACCAATGTATTCAGAATCATTAGAGATATCTCAATTTTCTTTTCAACAATACTTCTGAGAGCCTGAAAAGAAAACCAATATTCAATTTAATTCAATTGTACTATCAAAGTAACTAGGTTGTTCTACATAGACACTCAGCTAAGTTCATGCAAATGCTTTCTGTATCGTGAAATTTTAGAATAAAAAAAAAAGGATCCTGGAGTGCCTCTTCCCCTGTCCTCATTTTAGAGATAAGGAATCTGAATGGGGTGCCTTGGCAGCTCGGTAGGTTAAGCGCTGGACTTCAGCTCAGGTCATGATCTCGCAGTCCATGAGTTTAAGCTCCGCGTTAGGCTCTGTGCAGACAGCTCAGAGCCTGGAGGCTGCTTTGGATTCTGTGTCTCCCTCTGTCTCTGCCCCCTCCCCTGCTAACACTCTGTCTCTTTCAAAAATAAACATAAAAAATTTTTAAAAAAAAGGAATGTGAAGTCCGACAATATTAAGTGAATTGTCCAAAATCATACAGCTAGTTACTGACAATACTGGAATGAAACTAAAGTCTGCATCCATAATTTAACAGAAATTATAAAATTATACCTATTACAGTATTCATATTATTCTGAGATGAAGTGACTAGAGAACTTAATAGAATATTATCATTTTTAAAATAGGAAATTAGCTTAGTAAAGCACACAAGTGATTCTGCTTATTTATCCACTGGGGTGGTTCCATTAATTCTTCTGAAATGAGGATGTACTAAATGAGCCAAAATTCCATTAAACACACACAAAGATAAATGACCTGAAATGATCTCCCTGTAATGCTTTTTTTTCTCTTTATAAATAACTACCAGATAGAGAAGAATAAAAATAATGATATTCTAATGGGAACTAGTAAATTCTATTAGATATGAAAGCTAAATTATAATCTAAGTAAAAAAATGTTGATATAAAATTATGGTTTTGTTTTCGATAAGGATGGCCTACCATTTGTCCTCCAAGTTGGTAGGACAGATCTAATAATAACTCAATTCCAGGAACCAGACAATATACATATAGAATTCTAGCAAACAACCTTTTTGACCAAGTTATCAGATGTCCATGGGTTGGATCAGATTTTGTTTCTACACATCCTTATTCATTATTTTTTAAAAGTAGAGGGCTCATATTACTGCTCCAATAGACATAATTACTATAAAATGTTTAGCCTGCATTTGTGGATTTTTAAACCAATTCTCTAATCCTCAGTCAAGAAGTCCTATTAAATCAAAAGTGAACTAAGTATTTTCCCCTGGAATTGTTACATAATTGCTTGGGAGTAAATCTGTAGCCCAAGAAAGTGAACCAAAAAAGAAATTATGTACACCCAAATTAGCCACAAGGAAATGAAGGAAGTTCAATGGGATAAGGACAACTTCTAAAGCTAAATTAATATTCATTTAAAAGCTTTTCCTCCAGCATTTAAAAAATTTTTAACTATTTCATTGAAAGATACTTAATATTATTAACCCTTTGTCACAATCTATTTCTAGTAGGTCAACCAACTCAAAATCAGCTCAGATACTGTTTTTGCTTTTTGTCTGCAAAAAGTAAATGCAATCTCATAATAAAATGTTTTCATAAATTCTTAATACATCTCCAATGGCCAAACTTTGAAGGAGTAAAATAGTGAACATATCGTCCATAGAATTAAAATGACGAAAGGTCTAAATAATGATTTTTTTTCAACCACAATCACACCATTTTTCTATATCATCAAAATATAATGATTAACTGGCATTTATAAAATGGCTAGATTAGGCTCTTTCCAATAGTTTCTCTTTCTTAAGGTCTGCTACAACACTCCTTAGCAGATAGGCAGAGGCAAATGCTATCCCCGCAAATCTGCCTGTCTTCCAATTTCCTTGCTTTGCCCCTTCCCTCCCGGATGTCACGCTAAGGAATCCTCTCCTCTCTCTAGTTCCTATCTGGCCCTCCTTACCCCAAATTCCCAGGAAGTTTACAAATACTATTCATATCTTCAAAATAGACACACAGACTTTTTCACACTTTTAAACCATCAACTCTCTCCTTACAGAATGATAAAATCATTTAGCCCACTGACTGTTCTACTCACCAGTCAAGGAAAGTTGGCAAGTGGCTATTTCAACGTGCGCGTATACAGGTTCTTCTTACTTGGTTATTACCAATTATCTTTGCGCCTAAAACAACATGCAGTATGGAACCCTGCTACTTTTCGCATGCTGCCTAGGTCCCTGCATCTAGGAAAATTGTTCTGCCTCATTCCCACCCAGAGCCTTGTTGCTGTAGTCTTCCAGGATTCTGTTGGCATTGGGGTGCTTAGTGTCAGCCAGACTCTAGGACAGCTGCTAATTGTCACACAGGGCCTTCAATTGCAAGAAACAAAGAGACGAGATTTTTATTAAAATTTTGAAAGAGACTATGTGTTTTTCTCTCATTGGCAAAATGTTACTATAAATCAGAAGACTAAAATCTGAAGGCTTACTGGTCCAGTGACTCTACTTAAATGTCAACATATTCATGGTGCTGTTCTGTCGCTGCCCTTCTCTCTTTTTTTTTTTTTAAGAGAAAGTTTTCCCCACACACCGTAGTTTTAAAGTGCAAATAAATACAAGACCCAGTCACTGTTTGGATTCAGTGTTTTCACTTGGAACCAGTGCCTTACAGATTATGACATGCAGCACACAGAAAATGGGATTAGAAAAGGTGCTGTGGCCATAGGGTTGTCCTCGGGCTGTAGAAGGCAGGGAAAACCCTTCATTATTCTTCCCCTCAGACTGAGGAAGCTCATGATAGCTATGTGTCACCTCTAATGTCATCGTCTCCCTCTCAGGCTTTGTCTCCCTGTCTCCTCCTTCCCTTCACTGTCTTTCCCCCTCCACCCCTCCTCCTCTCTCCCCTTGGCTCCCAGGACCAAAGAAAGGCAGAAGAGCTGAAGAGTGGATCCACCATTCCCTAATGAATTAATAACCATGCCCAGCCCCAATACAAGCCAGAAAGGACTTTTCAATTCCAAATAGGGTGGGTGTTCAGAATCCTTAAAAGATGTACATTAAAAGTTAAAGAGTTTGGTTTTTATTACTGCTGTGAAATCTGTTCAAATATTTAGTTCTTAAAAAGGGGGGGGGTCAATCATTGTTACATAGATCAGTGTTAATGTCAGCTAATTTTAAAAAATACACAAAGAAAAGTCACAATGGAAATAAAAAAAGAAATCACCATCTCTATCAATGCTTAAGGTTAGAACAGAGGGCTATCAATACAGCTGTGCTACAGCCAAATGTGTAAGAGTTCACTTTTTTCCTACTACATAGAGGGAAAAAATGGTGTTGTTTGAAATTATAACCAAATCTCCTAAGTTAACAAAGGGTCAGGCAGGTTTTGCCTAAACAACCACAGAACAGCTTTTCTCATGACCAAGCTAAATAACATATTTCCTTGATAGTCACGGTTATGGCACTTCTTGCTATTCAGAGCACAGATATACTAGCAAAGACAGGAAAAGAAAACACAAAAGAAAGCAGCACTAAAAGTCATTTTATAAATTTATACAATTCCCCATAAGAAACTGATCAGAGGTTCTCAGTTTAGCTTTCTAGTCACTGCTTATCCTGCAAAAACAGACCCCTCCACCTAGATGAAAAGGTAACTTGTACAAGGTCTTTATTTCCAGTAAACAAAAGATGCTCCACGACACAGCTAGGACTCACTGAAACAGGGGCTCTTCGGGCAACGGGATTCGACATAAGTATTCAGCAAACAAGAGTCATCAAACATCGCTTTTCTGAAGCTCTTATTTTGCATTGCTTATTGAATTTGGGTGACAGACAATATACGTATGTAAAGTAAGGAATAAATTCTGATAAGGACAAGCTCAGGAAATGAAGAGCTAAGGCAGGTACACACACACACTCATACGCACACACACATACACAAGGCATAACTGTGCACTCTGGACACTCTTTTGCTCATGTTTGCTATATGAACAGGCAAAAGAAAAGTATTCAAATGGTCAATATATAACTGAAGTTATGTTATTAGTCATCTAAGTAAATGTAGAACCATGAAAAAATAAACATCAACTTGCAAAAGTAGACTTAATGATTAATGCTAGAATAAATATTTTCCACAATTTAATATAAGGCCCCATCAATATTATTCCTTAGTGTTAAGAAAGGGACAATATATTGAAGCCACTTATGCTGCTAGCTGATTAGCTGATGCAAAAAGGGAAATTAGGAACAAATTTTTCCTTTTCAAGACATCCATGAACCTGACTTTGAAGCCGAAGCAAGTGGGGTGGAAAGATTCTAAATGATCCCAAAATGTAAATTAGCATTCGTTCATTCATCACACAAAATTTAGATGTTAAAGTGCTTTATTGAAAGGAAATGGACATATGCCCCCAACCCAGCAACCCTTCGAATATATATCCTCTCAGGTCCACAACAACGTATGTATAGGACTATTCCCAGAAGTACTGTTTATGGTTGCAAATAGAGGGGGAAACAACAGTATCCACTTCTAGGGAATGATAAAATATCAAATATGCATACGATGGAGTACAAAATCAGAGGCAGAACTCATAAGCCAGACTTACACTTAGCAACATAGAAATGATTCAAAAACATAATTAAACATAATTTTAAATTTTTACAGTAAATTTGAAATTTATAGCATAATGCCATTTATATAAATGTTAAACTGTATTCAAAACAATACTCTATATTTTGAAGGGTGTACTTAAATTTGTCTACATGTATAATTTTATGTGTGCTTCTATACATACACACATATATGGGACATGAATTGGAAGAATGTACATTAAGAACATTGGAGCAAGTGTCTATGGGGCAAGAGAATAGGAGTGGAGATTGGGGAATCACATGGGAAAACAAAATGAAACAACAGAGGCTTGTACCAGCCAACCTCTGTCAGAGGGAGCCATGAATGAGGACCATGGTTGACTCAATTCTGTGGGCTTGCCAAAAACATTTTTAAATGGGGTTTGAAGCCATAGTTATTGATGTTAGGATACACCAATATATTCAAATAACTAGTCATATCTAAAGATAAAACTCATCCAGGTGCCTGGGTGGGTCAGTCAGTTACCAACATCCAATTCTTGAGTCTGGCTCCGGTCATGTGAGACAGAGCCCTGTGTTGGGCTCTGCACTGACTGCAGGAGCCTACTTGGGATTCTCTGTCTCTCCTTCTCTCTCCCTCCCCCATACTCACATGCTCTCTCACTCTCTCTTTCTCAAAAAAATAAACTTTAAAAAAATTTAAGGGGTGCCTGGGTGGCTCAGTCAGTTAAGTATCACTTAGGCTCAGGTCATGATCTCGTGGTTCGTAAATTCGAGCTCCTTGCTGGGCTCTGTGCTGACAGCTCAGAGCCTGGAGACTGCTTCGGATTCTGTGTCTCCCTCTCTCTGCCCCTCCCCTGCTCGCACTTTGTCTCTCTCTCTCTCTCTCTCTCTCTCTCTCTCTCTCTCTCTCTCTCTCGAAAATAAATAAACATTAAAATTTTTAAATTTTTTTTAAAAAGATAAAATTCATCTGTGACATTGTAAAAGACAACAAAAAATTATAGATTGGTGATATCCTTAAGCCATAGTATTTACAGTCAAGTACAATTAGGAAATCTTAAAAATCTTACACTGCAATTTTTCATTTGCAAAATCTATTTATGGGTCTGATTACACTAAAACACACAGGGGGAAGAAAAAGAAAGAAAAAATCACGGTAAGTAAAGTCCATCTGAACAGTTCACCACAGCAACAGCGCTCACACAGCATGTTTGTATCTAACTTCTGGAATCAGGGTTATCCCGTAGATAGCCACCAATTCCTGCAACAGGCAGTTACATCAGGTAGCAATTTCACTGCTTTGCTACGTGTCTGTGGATTGAGCAAGCGGAGAAGAAAAGCAATTATTTATATATAAATTCTGCCTCAATTCTCTCTAGCTGTTTAGGGTGAAAGAGTGGGGTTTGATCTGAGTGAAAACAAGGTCATGTCCCGGTTCACTTTATATCAATCAGAAATAGCTATGCTGTATGTTGTCTGATAAAAGTTTACAAAATTCTGTGAAATGTAAACCACCTTGTTAAAAGCAACTAATCAAAGTCATTCTGAGTGACTCATAATAGTTACCCAACCAGATGCTAATATGGAAACTAGAGAGTCTCTGTGACTTTTATCATTCTACTATCTTTCGAAATACTTCACTGTTATTTCTACTTCCAGTGAAAATATGTACATGTTGATTAAATAATTATAGTTACAATATCTGATACATTATGTTACTTACACAATAGAAGCAATATTTAAAATGTATTGACCTAGGTCTTCACTGGTAAGGAAGTTGAATTAAATAATATATAAAAATGGCTAGTACTAATTTGTTTTTTCAGCAAATACATCTTGGGAACATCATCCCTTTTTAAATCCATTATCTCTACTCATTTTATCATTACTTGTAACATTGGTTATATGAGAGTGCCTTGAGAAGTTACTGGAATCACACAAATGTCAATAATTATAAATGAAGTGAATTCTTATAAGGAGAATAATAACTTATTTGAAGGATAATCCATGTCCATCAACCATATCATTATCTCAACATTATAAAAAATTGCTGAATTGAGAAAAAAGTTACACATAAGAAATTATAGACATCAACCACTATGAGAACTGACCAACAAATTAATACCTATAAAATTCCCGCTTTAAACTAGTTATGGGAAGCTACACAATGAAAATGAATATACAGCAAAACACACCAACTAAAAAGGCCCCAGTGACATGTAAACTTCAAAATGTGTATTTTTAGGAAATGAAAGCAAAGTTTAGGTAACAATTCACTGACCACACACACAAAAGTAGCAAAACCCAGGGTATTCAACCCGTCATCGCAAACAGTTTGTTTGACAAGACGTATAAATCAAATCACCATATTCGTAAGTGGCCGCAAAGCCATATTTTATGGCTTGGCCCTATGTAGATGAAACCACAGGTAGGTGAATTAAGAAATTTACTTCCTATTGTCTAATATTTCCCTGTTAGGAGATGGTCTATGAATTGTGAGGGAGAAAAATCTAAGAGATGTATTACATATTACCTATTTTTTAACACTAAAAAATGTGCACATACCAAGCAGGTTCTCAGATAGTTAAATGGTCACACCAGAAAGCTTATCTGAAATTTCTACAATAAATGGCCACCTTAAAAGTTTTAAAAAATACTGAGAAGTACTGAAAATTTTTTGTTGGGTTTTTCTTTTTTTTCCCTCTCCCCTTTGCAACAGAATGAGGGAATGAAGCATTTTTCTTGGACACTGAGTATAATTATAACTAATCATCTCCTTCTCCTTGGAGCAACATTCGTTGACGTTCCTTCATTTTAGGGTGGCTGGCTGACACAATTCAAATATAATTACTCTTCTTGCATGATAAACTCCAGCACCGTGAGCAAATACAGTATGTCTCATTGTCAAGTATGGCTAGACAGCAGCAGTGTAATATAGACCTTTCAAGCCCTAGTGTAGCCCCCTGCCTTTGAAATCTGTGTGAGATGACAAAACTGACTTTCATTTCCCTTGGACTTTCTCAAGGTATCCTTATTAAGAAAAAAAAAAAGCCTAAAACCCATAAATTTAATCTACTGCCTGCCAATCACAATGGTTTCTGCTGTCAGACACTCATGATACATAACCACAAAATTTAAATGTTATTGTTTCATACAAGAAGAAAACGTTGCTTATGACTACCCCAAACAGTCATGTGACAATTCAGTGCGTTTCCTTTGTTTGCCTCTTCCACCACTGAACAATAGCAAGAGCAGGGAACCTGTAACCGATGGACCAAATGTGGAAGGAGCTACACAATAATAAATGCAAAAGTAGATCATTTTTCCTAGCTATCTCGTGAGAGACAAGTGCATGAAGAGAGAAAGTTTCTTTCCTAGCATGTGTTTTATTTCAGATTAATAGTGATGCTTGCTTATTTCATTCTCCAATGACTTCTCATTTTTAAGAAATCAAACTTATAATTGGGCGATCACTGGAAAACAACTTTAGCCAACTCTTGAAAGAGAAATAGTAACAATAGTGTAAAAAAAAAGGACAAAGAACATCACATAGTCATGAATGTTGAGTTTCTGGAAAAAACAAAGGCTTGAAATTTAAAATGAAAATTTTCAACATGGCCTACCAACTCTAAAGAGCTGTGTTTTCATTAACATGGTAAACTATATGGCTTTCTCTCATGTGTTCTGATTAGTGGTTTTAAGAAAAATACATTACTATGGATGGCCACAAATACAAACTTGACATTTTGTCCCTTATTGAATTATAGTGAAAAAGCAAATGTAATTTTTACCTATTATTTTCTAAGACAGTGTTTCACATGGGCCTTCTGACACTGGATGTGTTTTCACCTGAGTATACGTAAACTCCCATTCTCTAAGTACGCAGCACTGTACACAGAACCACATCACATCACTGTCTGTGTGTTTATCTCACGCTACCATGGGGACAATTATAGGCAGCTGGCTCTTTATTCCTTGACCTCCAAAAAACATTTAAAGTAACCATCGACGGTTTTCATTAGTAGTGGATAGACTCAGCAAACGAAGAATCAGATGCTGATGATGGGCTCTTTTGTTTCTTGGGTGGGAAAACAACTTGGCTCAGCATATCCCTGGCCTCATTCTTCCATGATGGGAAACAGTGGAATCTAAATAAAGTTATATCAAATTGAAAACAACTTTTGTTTGCTCTACACATAAGAGCAAACCCTCAGCAATTTTTCCTTCCAAAATAGGCAAAATTCTATTCCACAACTCAACTGGAGAAAAGGTTCACTCTAGCCACTCAGTAATGATCAAATATATGTGGCTAGCAGCAACTGAAGGAGACATGTATGTAAAATAACACGGAACCTTTGATCCCTATATTTGCAAGAGCTGACCGGCTTGTTGTAAGAGAATGCTAGTTGTAGTAAATGTATAAATAGTCAAAACAGAAGAAGCTCACTGCAGGAATCTTAACTTAATGTGTTTACCAGTAACCTGGAAAATTCAAATTTAACTCTGTTGCAGAACAGGACCTCTAAGGTAAAAAGAGAGGACACTCATCTTCTTACAACACAAGGTCATTCTCTTAGGGAAAGTCTAATGGTCTGCAAAGGACTTCTTTGTTTTCAACAGGACACTATTCTAGCAATCAACAATGCAGTCACACTAAAATACCTTGATGCCTTTCTCCTTTGTTATAGACAAAGCTCCCACTGAAGCCTTTTCAACAGCGGCCCCATTTCCAATTTAACCTTCTCCTTTCCCTAGAAACAGGACTCTACCCCTCTGAATGTCCCCTTTGGGACATTCACCTGATCCACATTTGTCCCTTGGATGCATTTATACCTAGACTTCTTTGGGTAGGCTGCCCAAATGCAGAAGTCCTCTAAAAATCAAACCAAATAAATTTACAAACCCATCATGGGGAATCACAAAACATACTTGGTTTAATATTCTTCTTTAAAGTTTAGTGAAAGGAATAAAAAAGAGACATGAATTTGTGATCTAACTCCTCGATCTTTTTTTTTCATTATCACAATTGCCCTCAGTCAAATCTCTGCTGCCCACGTAGCTTAGTCCTAAACCCTAATAAGCCCAACTTCACTCGAATGACCTACTACCCATAAAAAATCTAAAACTCAGCAGTTTGAACTAAAGCGAACTGGTTATATAAGGGCAGTCTGAGCCCAAAAATAAAATAAAAACAAACCGAACAAGAACAGGTGACTGAGAGATTTGCATTTGGTTTGCCATGTTGCTTCTACTCAAAGGCTGAAAATTCTTCGCCTTGCGTATTTAAATATGCATCAGCTCAGAAGAAGTTACACAATGTTTCCATCAGCAGAAGATGTGGCACTTAGAGAAAGCATCAGGAAAATAAAAACTACAGACAAAATAGGGTGTATTTGCATATTTCACTTGAAATTAGGCTATGTTGCAGCATATTGGAAACTCATATGCATTGGATGTCAGCTGAGTTACTTTTCTTTCCCCCCAAGGTGACATTGGTGCTTGTCTTACCAAATATGATGCAACTGACAAGTGTTTTCATGTAAGGAAGATATATGCCTCCCATCACCTTGTCAAGCTGAGTGAAGGCAAACTCCAGCACATCCTTTCACAAGTGATTAGGTGGTCGGAGTCATTAAAAGTCATAAAGTTAGACTGCAGCAGTGTGCCATGCATATATATGAACTCATCCAAAGCTGTCCTCCTTGAAGCAGGTGATAGCTCTCAACTTTGCCTCTGACCAAGTCATAAATTCTTGGCTGAGCTTTCTTTCTCTTAGCATACCTTTGAAATTATACTGAACAGTTAGTGCTACTTTGGCCAGTCTCATTGTCTCCTGCTTTCCTAGCCAAGCCTCTAACAACTAGAGGTCCAAACATCTGACTGTGGTACACGAACGCAAAATAAACCACCAGGTTGTCATTGTTTTTTCTCTTCCATAGCACTTTTAACATTTTCAAAGTACTTTACAAATTCTTGTCAATTAGCCTACTTGAAGACTGTATAAAAAGGCAACAAGAAAAAGAGTGGTATTATTTAATCTACAGGAGGAAATTAAGGCATAGACAGCTGAAGTGACGTGGCCAAGAGTCTGCACCATTTTGGCTAACCAGGAGCTCAGAACAAAGTCTAAATTCTTATGTTATAAGCTTTTACAATCATTCCACTTTCAGCCTCATCATTTCCCAGTAAATAAATCTGATTTGCTATAAAAGAGAAATATACATATTATAGCGGAGATGATAAGAATTTAAAACTTTGAAAATGTACCATTTAAATGTATCATGAATTCCACTTCAAAAATTCTGCCCTAAAGAACTAGTTAAGTGCATGAGCAAAAATGTATGCACAAGATGTTCAATACATCATTATTTATAATAATTAACACCTACTAACAATCCAGGCGTGCAAAAATAGGGAATTCTTAAGGTTCTCTAATGAAATAGTACACATCCAAAACAGATTTCTGAAGAATTTTTAAAGCTAAAGGAAATAATCACGATATAATGTTTATGAAAAAAAAAAGCAAACCATAATACTTAAAGATCTCAACTATGTTAAACATAAAAATATGCAGGGGGAAAGGGACTAGAAAAAAACAGAATACTAACAATATTTACCTCTATGTTTAGGGATTGAAGGCAATTTTCACTTTCCTTTTTAGAACCTGTGTAGATTTTCCAAATTTTCTACAGTGAGTATCACTTACTTTCTTAATTAGAAAAAGAAAAGAAAAGAAAACATTTATGTTTCTGAGTGAATGCATAAGAAGCTACCCACATTCCAGAGGCCTCTTGCAAATCATCCCAACACAGACTACTCAATAATAAGCAATGTAAATGCTTTCTAAAATTTATTACAGCAATGTACTCACTCAGAATGGAGTCAATGCTTGCCCTGAGTGCATGAGCTTTGTCTCATTATGGATCTGATGTAGTGGCCAGTGTACTTTTAAGACATGGTACCTGAATGGACCTTGATGGGCCAGAGTGCTTTTCCTAGAATAATTTCATTTCCCTATAAATGCCTAAAAGTTTGTTCATCCAGCATAGATTCAATGTAATCATAATTGAAGAGTGTGGTGACGAAGGAGAAGTTGAAAGGCTCTTTTCAAACTCTCCAACTGTAATAAAACAATTTTAAGCTTTGAGCACTACAGCAATCAAGAACAACTTCTCGGGCTAATTAACGAGATGCAAATAAACTCATTTCAGCTTACATAAAGGTCATTAAAGGAAAAGTTTCTAACCATCAGACATTTAAAAAGATAAAAAGCCAAAACTGGGATGCATGTGCCCTTGTATAATCTGTTATATTTCCTTTTCCATTGTTCTAGGCTAACAACAAAATATAAAAAGGCCCATGCTATTGACTATGTTAATACAGAAACAGAACATTCTGTATACCTACCAAGTAGACTATACATGTGTAAGAACTTGATTCTTTCCACCAAACATATGGATATAACTTTCAAGCCCACCATCATCATCATATGGAGCAGATAGTTGAAGTAAATTTCTTGCTCATGACTCTATAGTTGAAATCTTTTAAATATTCAAGCATATCAAATATGTGGCTGAGAAACTTTTAGAAGAGACTAGGTTAGAGGCTAGGGGAAAAAAAAAATACACACACACACACACACACACACATACATATATAAGCCCTTGTGTCAAGTCAACAGCTCTTCTCCCTTGGGCTCCTCCAGCAAGAAGAAGCTGTCTGGTAGTTACCCTTACCTAGAAGAAAGCCATTTTGATATTCTGCCCACACATATTCTGCTCCTACATTCTCTTTTAGAAAAGACAAAGAACCAGAAGCCAGTCAGAAGCTTTGCTGCTGGTGCTCATAAAACATCAACACTTAACCTCTATAAAAACAAATCATTTAAAAAAGTTATTAGCAAAAAGATTTTTCCTTACTTCTTATTATCCAGGCTATATTCAAATCCAGCCCATAGGAAGGTTCTGGAAATCTGCTTTCTCTTGTCCTTATTCATTCACTTTGAATCACAGGGCTAATAAATAGTGAGATCAATAGAAGCTGAGCTTAGGAATGAAAAAAGAAAAAAATAAAATTCTTAGATAATCAAAAAGATGAAAAATCAATCCCTGAAAAATTCAAGTTAGTAATGTAGTTAATGGTTCTGATTGAGAATAATTAGAACAAAAACTTTTCCTTATTTTAATTTTTACACTAATTTCCTCACTTAAAAACCAGTAAATACTCAAGACAGAAAAAGTTGTAAAATAAGTAAACATAGAATGAAAGAAATAAAATTTTCCCACACACTACCAAGAAATAACTATTATTAGGAGTTGGTTATTCTTTTGAGTTTTGACATATAAATAGGACTTTAAATGCATAAACATATTTCATCATATATATGTGCCATAATTTATTTAATCATTCTCAATTGTTGGACACATAGAGGGTATCCAATGTTTCACCCTTATTAATTCTGACATGAACAACGCTGGAATATAAATCTTTCTGCATATTTGTGATTTTTTTTCTCTTTAGAGTAAATTCAAAACAGTGAAATTATTGAGTTCAAAGAGTATGAGCTTTTTAAGGCTTTGAAAATATATTGCTGAATGGCCTTCCAGAAATTTTGTACCAATTTACGTTCCCAAGAGCAATGCCTGTGAAAATGTCTTTCAAAATAGTACGGCTAGTCTTCTCTTTGTCTTAAAACAATAGGTTAGCTATGGGGAAAGGCATAATAAAAACTGAAACAGCATTCTGTCTAGAAATTATGTATGCCTTCTCATGCACTCAGAGAGAGTACATACGTTTATAGGGAGGACAATATTCCCCTCAAATGACTGCACCATACAAGGCGGAAAAATATCACTGACCACACGAATCCACTTATTCCTATCTGAATGAAGCACAAGGAAATGCAATTTGGATTTATTGCATCACTAGCCTCCCGAGTTCTAAACCCTATTGTTCGCACTGTTCTGAATGACTTGAAAGATCTAACAAGGTAGAGGCATTAACAAACTCTGTGTTTACTGAATCATACACATACACATCAAGTGTACTTAACCAACCTAGTAAAAGTAAGATTTAAAGGGGTGAAAGAACAGGTTCACCAGTCAGGGTGACAGTGGACACTAACGTCCCTCAGAACAAAGTTCCTGTGTGTCGAACAGCATGGAAAAATTAGTGGGTGCCAGAATGGCAGGATTTAATGTCCCAGGAGAGGAAATCTGGAGAGAATAACAAATGAGAACACCATGAAAAAAGGGGGCAGGGTAGGGAGTCAGGTCATATTAGTGCATCTTCCCAACTTTGCCAAAGTAAGAAGAATAGGTGAGCTTTCCTTGGATGAGGTTTCTAATCCAAAATGTCCCCCAAGTTAGGTTCTTCTTCCCAGGACCCCTCAGGAGAATGTTACGGTGGAGTTGGGCTGCGGTTACCGAGGGAGAGTGGCCATTGATGCTGTGGTCCCTGTCAGTCTCCACAGAAGGTTCAACATTAACCTACAGATCCACAGCATTTATATTACCTCTCTCACTAGGTGGTCAGTGCTGCCCCTAGGCAACATCTCTGTCATTCTCTAAGTTCCAAAGCTGAAGGCACGCATCACAGATGTGTAGCTAATTGCAATGAACGAGGACACTTCAGTACCCCTGAAGGTCAGATACCTTTGGGAGGATTCTAATACATGATTTTATTATCTAGAGCATAAATATGAATTGTCCTTACAGAATCAAAGGCATCCAAATGAGAAACAAAACAATGGGATTGGTTTGAGGGGCCCTCGTCATCAAGAGAGATACTCCAAACTGAGATTCCCTGTTCACTGACCCACGTAATGTAAAGCTACACAAGAACATTTCTAAAACTTCTGGAGGTTGATTAAAACCTTTTAGTTGGATGTTTCTGAGGGACTACAAAGAATTACCACATATGTCTTAAATTTATAAAGACCATCGTGGTCTAAAACAGAAAACAATAGAATAGCCTAATCCTGGGAGTCAGGCAATGAGTAATGAGAAGCAAGTTCCCCTTGCACCAATCTGTTTGAATCGCTCCCATTTTTCCTCTTTTTTCTCAGTCTGCTGGATCCAAAAAATCAAGGCGAATATTCTCTTTCCAGATAGAAGTCCATCCATATTCTGGAAACACTAAACCACCAGCAAAACCATACATGTGAGGAAGACAGTACCCAAACTCAACCCAACAACTCCAGTCTTAAATGAGACTCAAGTTGGGCTTAAAACTGAAGCAAATGTTTGAGGCAGTCTATGGATGGAGGATCGGCCCTTAATTGCAATCTTTCCAAAGAGGGCGATGTGCCAACACAAAATTCAGCTACACTTCAAGTATATTCTTGGAGTAAATCATCATTCAAATGTATTTAAAGGGAACAGTCACTTTAGTACAGCAAGACAATTGTTTTTTTCAGCTTACAAGTCCTATCACCCACCAAGTGAATTCTCTGTAAGACAGGATGCTGAGTCCCTTCTAAAGTGGTTCCTACAAGAGAATATTGCAAAAAAGCAAATTTTCTTCTGGCCTTTCTTTGATTAAATACTAAGGGAGTGATCTTAGCAAAACAGAATTTGTTCTAAACAATAGTGACTCTTGACTGAAATCAGATATTTCAACCTCAAAGAATAAATATAACTCACACCACACTGGTTGTCAATCCTTGACTCTAGCGTTCAAATGTTTCTGTTGCCCTAAGAACCTGATTTCATTTTAAGAGTCTGTTGTATTGACTCGGATATTTGTCTTTAATCATCGTCATCTTGGAAAATCTTCTCCATCTTCTAGCCAAGATTCATTTACTGAAACCCTGCTATTTCCATTCTAAACTCTACCTTTTATCATCGTAAGGGAAAATATATTCATTTTCCTGCAGTTTTCATTGTAGAGATTCCAAATTTTCTAGCGAAAGATATCTTCAAAAAAATCAAGTGGCATGTATTTCAAAAAAACAACATATTTATTTTCACACTCATAAAAATGGTATAAACTTACTACTTTATGAATTAAAACTAGAAAAAAAATCACTATTTACTAGGGTTTGTATTGCCAATAAAGTCCTCTTCAACTAAACATGGATTTAAGCTATACTCACATATAGCAAATCAAGTTGCGGCAAATAATATAGAATCTATTTTCATAAGCAACAATGGATTTTCACTGAGTTCTTCAACAGTGCTTGAAAATAACAGTGTGCTATTTAAAGAGAGCTTGTGAAATTTCAGGAATGTCATATATTAGTAAACAATTCAGAACTACATGTGTAAAGAGGCAATTAATTTGTTGAGTTAATGAAAAACAGGTTCTCCTAGTTATTTTTGTCTGTAAGCCAATTCTGGGGTGATGGTTCCTGAATTCAGAAAAAGCACTAGCTTTTCAGAACTAGCAGTTCTGTCCCCAAGGTACGGTGTAAGTGAGGTCCCATTTCTTAATTCCTGCATCATGCTTACCTTCCAACATCTGGACAAGGGTTGTCCACTAAATGGACAACATCTGGACACAGCACAGCGCAGCCGTTGTGACAGAGGAAATAGGGAGCAACCAAGTAGAACAAAGGTGCAACAGGGCTCCAGCTTCCCTGCTCACCTTCCCTCTAAGGGCTAAGTCTACCTGCGCCGGCCTGAAGCGACCTCAAAAGAAGCAGGGCAAGAAACTTCCTTTTACTTCAAGAAATTTTTTTTTTCAAATTTGCAATTTATGCAAAAATTCAGGTTTTATTTTTTACTTATTCTTACATTTGGTGGGAGCTGATATCAGGAACTTATAGGCAAACAATAACTTTTGTTTTCTAAGTCTTGCTGAACAAAAATACACACAATGTAGCATTATCTTGCCGCAAGCCTTGCTGTTTTACATCTCACAGAAGAATGCAATGTTACTGTTTCTTGAACAAAATGCCCAGATTACTGAGGAAACCATCTTTGGAGGAAATGTTTAATAAGCCTATTTTATTTAAATAAATCCTCCAGGAGGAAATGAGAGAATTCAGTGTCTTTACTTAGAAGAAGGCTGGGTAAGTAGTCATCTGTCAAATTTATCTGCACAGCTCACCAACACCTCCTTATTAGAAACATCAATATTTCCACATCACAATTCCCAAAAATGACTTTAAAGCCTCAAAATTCTGTGTCTCCTTTGGCTTGCTTCTCTCTCGATTCTACCCAGGCTGTATTAATGGTTCGCTTCATTCATCTCGATCTTCATAAACTTTCTTTAGAACGTTCATCAGTCTCTCGCTGTTTCAGCATCATGGGAGGGCTTTTCTTTCTCTTTGCGTTCTTTTTCAACCTAAGTCAAGGCAGTCCTATTGCATGTTTTCTGCTTTCTTTCTACTTAAGAACTGTATCTTTTTTTGATCTGCTTTCCACAGAGACGGGTTTCAAGAGATTGTTCACAATCATGGACTCATTCTTCCCATTTAGATTCTTTACCAAAGATCAAAGGACCTTTCTGTGAAATGCACCTGCACATTCTCAGCAGGGACTTGAACTGCAGTTTAGGTAAGGTAGAATTTCACAAACTTACCTGACTGATACCATCCGTAATTACTGATTTCCACTGTATATCCCACTGTAGTGGGAGCAACCACAGCAAACTGGCTTTTCACTGTCAAAGAGTTCTGCTTTTCTCTGTGATCTCTGCTGCACTGTGTTCTTGAGTTCTGTCTCAATGCTGGATTTTTTTTAATGTTTTTTTTTTTTTTGAGAGACAGATAGAGCATAAGCAGGGTAGGGGCAGAGAGAGAGGGAGATACAGATTCTGAAGCAGGCGCTAGGCTCCAAGCTGTCAGCACAGAGGCCAACCCAGGGCTCAAACTCATGGACCATGAGATCATGACCTGAGCGGAAGCTGGACACCTAACTGACTGAGCCACCCAGGTGCCCCTCCTTCCCAAGGTTAGCCAATTCCTAGAGACAGTAAACAACAGTATGCTTTTCAAATGCAAACCAACCACCCAGGGTCCACACCCTTAACCACTCCCTAATCATTCCCAGGGCCAGGTACCAAAACAACTCAGAGCAGCACACAAAGTCCAAAGCCCACTAGAATTACTCAAACTAGCCAATCCTAAACCTGTTTTGCCTGCCTCTACTGTTTCTCTGATGGAAATGGCAAGAAAGGCTCTTGCCTACAGTTTCCTCCTTTCCCTCCATCTCCTGACTGACTCCAGTGCTTCCCCAGGTGCCCCACCACCCTATCCCCACCCCTGCCCTGGTGTGGTGGGCCCCTTCCTCTTGGGATCTGTGAGTATAAGGAACTATGCTTTCAACAGCAATCATCATTTGATCTGTTGGCCTTACCGTATTTTAATAATAAAACAGCTGTGTGTCCTTGGAGAAGGGACAGAACTTCCTCCTCCATTTCTTTATCAGAAAAAAGAGGATAAAATTTCTTTTTCACAGTGCTCTTGTAAAGATCAACTAAAATAATATGCATCCTGTACTGTGTATATAGTAAGTACTCAATAAATACTGATGTTCCAAAATGAACAGATAAAAAATGTTAGAGATAACTCATTAAAGGCTACATAACTAGGAAGATGTAGAATCTAAATGTCACCCAGATTTTTCTGACTCCAAACCCCGTCCTTTTTTCATGTAACAGTACATTCCCCAGTCACGCATAGTCCCTCCTACTGCACTCTGAAACATCTACCATAGTAGTAAACACATACTGGATGATAGTAAGTTATGTATAAGTACATCACTAGGACAGCATGTGCTCAACAAGTTGAAAGAAGGAAAAAGAGAGGAAACAGGGGAAGGAAAGAGGGAGGGAGGGAGGGAAAGGGAAGGAATGAAGGAATGAACAGAGGAAGACAGGGACGATCCTCTCTATCTCAGGAATACAGTTAAAATTATTTCTCTCCTGGTATCTTCTTTCATTCTGGGCCCCCAGTCTACCTTCAAATAAAGGTAAAATGGCTTTATCCCTAGTTATAAAAATTCCCAACCAGGAAACACACACACCCAGTTGCATAAATTTCCCTCTACCAGTCTTTTTTATGGATCCAAAACTTCTAATAACTTCTGCCAAGTTTCCTTTTCTTATATATCAACCTTCAGGATGTTTTCAAACAATTTTTTTAAGTTTATTTATTTTGGGGGGAGAGAGAGAATGAGTGGGGGAGGGGTAAAAGGTGAGAGGAAGACAGGCTCCACGCTGTCAGCACAGAGCCCAATGCGGGGCACAATCTGACTAACCGTAAGATCATGACTTGACCTGAAATCAAGAGTCGGGCACTCAACTGACTGAGCCACCCAGGCGCCCTTCAACCTTCAAGATGTTTTTAAAACACCACTCTCTGGAGCTATTCAAGGTCAGGTCTGAATTTCCCCTGCCTGCAAAAGCTTGTATATACTCCAATGACAACTTCTTTTCTTCTCCTGTGTCATATACCTGGGCTTCCTAACTTAAAGTGGTCCAGAGACATCAAGTAAACATTTGACAGCTTCACCACCTTCAAAGAACATTGGCAACATAGAGCTCTATTTGATCACTCTTGACCCAAAACAGCAACTAGTATTCTCAAAACCACCTATAACTTAAAGAGGGTTTTGTGGTTTGGGTGGTGTTTTGTTGTTGTTGTTGTTGTTGTTGTTGTTGTTGTTGTTTTACCTTTATGGCAGAAAGCCATAAAATTTTACGATCTAGGTGAACTATATTAGGCAAAGAAAAAAGAGATTACAAATGTTGGGCTTTCACCTTCTTAAACATCTCTCTTCCATTCTTCCATTCCTTTGATGTCTTCACTGCCACCAGCCTTGTCCATGTATATCTTCCCTAGTCCTCCAAGTGGGAGGCACCATGCACAGTGTAGTCTTCTTTGTTTTACTTTTTAATGGATAATTTCAACCATACCCAACCTAGCATAATAAACTTTAAGTGCATGTGACCTGCTACATTTTCATCCTTCATGCTAACATTAATTTATTTTAGAACTCTTAAGTTGAGGGGTCTAATTGTAACAAAAAGTAGAAACTTAAAAATCTTGCCAATTTTTGCCTCTCAAAATGCATGCATGCATACATAAAATAATACAAGACACAGCTGACCAAAATTAAACAAAAAGGCCAAAATTCATTTTCAACAACTAAAAGCAGTTCAGATTTAGATCACAGAGTCAGACTTAGAACATCACAATTTCCTATGATTCTTGGGGAAAGTCAAATCTTGTCAGGGGCCTGGATCATTGCTAAAGTATTGGACCTAGATTTGAATATCTCCTTTTAATTAGCAATAAAGTAATTTCTAATTTTTATTCAACTTATAGCCCATAAAATCTTGGCCTGCTAATGGAAAAAAATGTGTAGAAACAGGTATTCCATCATACTCTTGGTCAAATCATGGTTCTTCTGATTAAACAATGTATCAAACTGGGCCAAATCCTACTAAATCTAAATTTTGCCATATTTTATATTCAGGTATGAAGCAATTTCTAAATTTTAATTCATTGCTACCGCTCTGTTCAGTTTTCTTAAAGCAATGACAACAAAAGGCAGGAAATTTTTAATATAACTTTCACTTCTGTTTATATTTTTAGCCTGTATTAGCCTTTGAGAAAACAACTTCTATAAACTCATTAATCAAAGATAAATTTTCTTTTCTGCAGCCTTTTTCTTAAAAGGCTCTAATTTTATATTATGTGCATATCTCTACTACCATTATTGACTTCGTAACAAATAGAAACCAGAACTGCTTGAAATAGTTTTCCAGACATTCATTCACTTTACTTTTGAAAACTGAATAAAAACATACAATTTTCTTTCAGTAGTCTTCTACATCTTATTGGTCATTATGGACATAGCACACATTTCCCAATAACTGCATTCTTCTGACTCTTTGTCTTTTTTTTTTTTAATGTTTATTTTTGAGAGAGAGACAGAGTGCAAGTGTGGGAAGGGCAGTGAGAGAGGGAGACACAGAATCTGAAGCAGGCTCCAGGCTCCAAGCTGCCAGCACAGAGCCCGACACAGGGTTCGAACTCATGGACCGTGAGATCATGACCTGAGCTGAAGTTGGATGCTTAACTAAGTGGCCCCCTGACTCTGTGTCTTAAAGAATCAGCTGAAGAAAATAATCTTAGAGAATGTAATATGTTACATGTAGATTTTCAAATGAACACCAATCAGAGCATGTTATATAGTCTATACAATAAGATCTTTGGAAGGATGATATCAGCAAAAATAGCACAGTAAAGCATAAAATAATATAGCACAGTAGCATAAAATTCTCTCCCCCATAAAAGTAACAATAAAAAAATAGCAAAAATTGTCAGAATCAACTTTTTTGGAATTCTGGAAATTAACCAAAGGTCTACAGCAATCCAGGGTGCATTTTATTCAAGAAAAAATGCTGAATTTTAGTTAAAAAAAAAAAGAATATCCTTTGAAGCATTTTTTCCTGTCCTATTCTGATCTTCCTCTCTGTAGCTCTGAGACAGCTTTAAAAACCAAAGCCTGCAATCATGGTGAAAACCGACAACCTGCAATCACAGCACAGACCAATAGCCTGATAGCCACCAGAGGGGGGAAAACGAGAGTGGAACTCCTTTAAAGCCTCATTTCCTGAGCATTGTCATTATTTGCCCTGTCTCATGGTTCCATGGAAATCTCCACACTCAAGGTTGTGTTTTTTTTCCTGACTCAGAGCTAACTCAGTGTACAAACTTTTTCCCTAGGAGTTTCTGTCAAAAACAATTAGAGAGAATTAATTAACTTTATGGCTGTATGAAGCAATGGATAACAGTTTTAATAAACAAAATGAAATGCTGGGGGACAAGATGCCCATAGGGGCACTGAAAATCTCCCAACATATTTCTGAGAATCTAGAAGCCCACACAATGCATAGGGCTATGTATATATCCAACACTGTAACATGCTCAGGAAAGATCTGAGAAGGTCTTAAAGCCTAGAGCCTGCTTCAGATTCTGTGTCTCTCTCTTTGCCCATCCCCTGCTCACGCTCTCTCTCTCAAAAATAAATTAAAAAAAAAAAAAAAGATTCTCTCTCTCCTTCTGTCCCTCCCCTATTCACTCTTTCTCTAAAATAAAAAAAAAAAAAATTCTGTCTAATCATTAGGTGACTATTAAGGTAACCAAATACTTTAGTGACCATACATGACAAAAAATACAGACTTTATAGAATTAGTTCAGAAAAGACACTAAGAAAATAAACAACCATGGGGAAGGAGGAGAATCTAATTCCTAGAGTAACCATATTATATATTTAAAATATAGTTTTCAGGGCACCTGGCTGGCTTAGTACAGCATGTGACTCATAATCTGTTTTGAGTTCAAGCTCCACATTCAGTATAGAGATTATGTTAAAATAAAATCTTGGAGTGCCTGAGAGGCTCAGTCAGTTAAGCAGTGGACTCTTGACTTCATCTCAGGTCATGATCTCAAGGTTCCTGAGATCAGGGCCCACACTGACAGTGCACAGAGCCTGCTTCTGATTCTCTCTCTCCCTCACTCTCTGCTCCTTCCTCATTCATGCTCACTCTCTCTCAAAATAAATCTGTAAACTTAAATTTTTTAATAAAAAAATTAAAAAATTTAAAAATTAAAAAAATAAAATCTTAACAAATGTACAGTTTTCAAAAAAAATTACTAGATGAGAAAAGAAACAAGAAAATAGGGCCTATACACAGGAAAGGAAGCAATCAACAAAAATATTGTCCCCAAGGAAGACCAGACACTGGACTTACTACATAATGACTTTTAGGAAGTTATTTGAATTATGTTCAAACAAGTAAAGAAAAATATGCTTGAAGAACAAAGGAAAGTAAAAGAATGATGTCACCAAACACAAAGTAGAACTAAAAATAAAGAAATTATTTTAAACATACACCCACACAAATTCTAGAGTTAAGGATATAATAATTGGGGCACCTGAGTGGCTTATTGGGTTAAGCGCCTGACTCTTGGTTTTGGCTCAGGTCATGATCTCACAGTTCATGAGATCAAGCACCATGTCAGGCTCTGTGCTGACAGTGCAGAGCCTACTTGGAATTCTCTCTCTCTGTCTCTCTCTGCCTCTCCTTCTATTAAAATAAATAAACTGTTAAAAAAAGGATACAATAATTGAAATGAAATATTTCCTAATGAGACTCAGCAGCAAATTTGACCAAGGGGGAAGAAAAAAATCAGCAAACTTGAATATAGTTGGTTGAGATTATTCAGTATGAGGAACAGGAATAAAAATAATAAAAAATAAAAATAAATAAAAGAGGAAAAATGAACAGAGCCTCAGAAGCTTAGGAGACAATATCAAGTATATCAACATATATATATCAGGAAACCAATAAGGAAAGGAGAAAAAGAAAGGGGAGGGAAGATTATTTGAAAAATAATGGTAAAAATCTCATAAACATGATTAAAAATCTACTCTTACAAGAAGCTCAATGACATCCAAGCAGGATAAACTCAAAGAATCACATATCACATATCACACATATCACATATCACATATCACAATCAACTTGTTGAAAGAGATAAAGAAAGAGAAAATCTTGAAAAGAGCAAGAGCAAAATTGCTAATCACATACAAACAATACCAGTAATATTCACAGCCAATTATCAGAAACCATGAAGACCAGAAGACAATGGGAATGACATATTAAAAGTGCTCAAAGAAACGGGGCACCTGGGTGGCTCAGTTGGTTAAGTGTCTGACTTCAGCTCAGGTCATTATCTCCTGGTCTGTGAGTTGGAACCCCACTTCAGGCACTGTACTGACAGCTCAGAGCCTGGAGCCTGATTCAGATTCTGTGTCTCCCTCTCTCTCTAACCCTTGCACTCTGTTCCTCTCTCTCTCTCAAAAATAAACATTAAAAAAAAATATTTTTTAAGTGCTCAAAGAAAGACTGCCAACCAAGAAACCTACACCCAGCAAAACTATCCTTCAAAACTAAAGGAGATATTATACATTTCCAGGTGAAGAAAAGCTAAAAGAATTCATTACTTGCAGAGTGCCTGGGTGGCTCAGTCGGTTGGGTGTGTGACTTCAGCTCAGGTCATGATGTCACAACTCATGGGTTCAAGCCCTGCATTGGGCTCTGTGCCGACAGCTCAGAGCCTGGGGCCTGACTCAGATTCTGTGTCTCCCTCTCTCTCTGCCCCTCCCCTGCTCGTGCTCTGTCTCTCTCTGTCTCTCAGAAATAACATTAAAAAAATTTAAAAAAAAAGAATTCATTACTTGCAAATACTAGAGTCCTTCAAGCTGAAATTAAAAGACATGAGAGAGTAACTCAAATCCACATGAAGAAAGAAAGAATACTGGTAAAGGTAATTACATAGATAAATATAAAAGTACAATCTTCTTGTTTTTAGCTTTTTTTCTAATGTATGATTTAAAAGAAAACTGCATAAAGTAACAATTGTAAATCTGTGTTGAGAGGCACACAGTGTAAAAAGATGTAATCTGGATAAAAATAGTAGTACAAATAAGGGGAAGGGGTCACAATTAGACAGGAACAAAATTGTGACATGCTACTGTAATTAAGTTAGTATTGATCCAAACTAGATTGTTACATGTGTTAATTGTAATTCTCAGGGCAATACCAAAGGAACTAACTCAAAAGAATAGTAAAATAAATGAAAAGAGAATTAAAATGGTACACTAGAAGACACCTATTTAACCAAAAAACAGTAAAGGAAGAATAAAGGAATAAAAAAATGCATAAAACATGTAGAAAACAAATTGTAAACCAGCAGAAATAAATCCTACCTTACCAGTCCATACAATGAAATGTTATTAGCCATAAAAAGGAATGAAGTACTGGTTCATATACAACATGGATGAATCTTGAAAATATTATGCTAAGTGAAAGAAGCCTCAAGAGGTCACCTATTTTTATTTCATTTATATGAAATACCCAGGATAGCCAAATTCATACAAACAGAAAATAGAGTGGTGCTATGATCTGAATCCCTCCCAAAACTCATATATTGAAATCCAAACCCCAAGGTGATGGTATTAGTAAGTAGGAAGTGGGACCTTTAGGAGATAATTAGGTCATAAGGGCAGAGACTTCATGAATGGGATTAGTGCTCTTATAAAAGTGACCACACAAAGCTATCCAACCCCTTCTGCCATGTAAGGATACAATAAGAAGTCTGAGATGTTTGCAAACTTAGGAGGGTCCTCACCCAAGCGTGCTGGCACCCTCCCTGATCTAGGACATCTAGATCCTTAGAATCAGGGACTATTTTATTATCCCCCAAAGCACCTATCTCAGAATGCAAACAATGAACATTGAATAAAAGACAATTGAAGGGTAGTGCTAACAGCAGGGCATGACCTGCATCAAATCTTAAAACAGAAGAGTTGGAAACTCAGACTTGATCAATATTTCTCCAGACTTTTTTTGTTTTGTTTTTAGAGACCATTCACTAATTTGAATGATATCTCTCAATTCTATAGGCAGAAAAACCTTTGGTGTAAAGATACCAACCATAAACTTCATTTTCATGAGTACCCATCATTTTTTTTCTTTACTCCATTTCCTGTCATCATACTGGGAAAAAGCAATGTCCATGTAGTTAACGCATCCCACACTCTAGCCTCTGTTTTTATTAACATCCTCAATTCCAATAACTTCTCAATAGCACTCCTCATGAGTCACCATCCACATATAGGCAACACTCTTGAAACTTGTTTTCACCTAACACTGCCCCATGACAAAAAAATATGAATTGCAAACATCTCTCCCCACCACCATAATCTCCTAGTTTTCATGTTTTGTTCCTCTGCCCTCTCACTTTACTTGTTCACCTATCTCAAAATACTCAAAATACCCCAAAATACTTCTATCTTTTCTCCCATTCTATTAATCACTTATTTAGCCTAAAAAGGATACCACTATGGATAAAGTGTAATGAGAAGATAGGAGAGAAGTAGGAAATAGGGTTTGGAAAGTTAGGGAGAGATCCAATTGCATAGGGCTTTTTGGACCTGGAAAGGGGTTGGGATTTTATGCTACTGAAATATTTTATTATATTCGAATTTTATGAAAAGCCATTTAAACAGAAAAATTACAAGTTGATTTACAATTTTAAAAGCTTCCTCTAATTCTTGTAGGAGAAGAGTGTAAACAAGGAGGTCAATAAAGAGGATAGTGTAGAAATCTCGGTAGGAGATGATGGCATTTTGGACATAAGTGATTCTAGAAAAAATGAAGAAAAATCAATATATTTAACATGTATCTTGGAGATATAATAAACAGGATGCATTAGATGTGTAGGATGACAGAAAAGAAAATATTTTTTTTCTTTTTTTCTAAAGCCATTTTCTTTAAGTTTATTTATTTTGAGAGAGAGAGTGCATGCACAAGCAGAGAAGGGGCAGAAAGAGAGAGGAGAGAGAATCCCATGCAGGCTCCATGCTGTCAGCACAGACCCCAACAGAGAACTTGATGCTGTGAACCACAAGACCATGACCTGAGCCAAAACCAACAGTCAGATGCTCAACTGACTGAGCCACCCAGGTGTCCCAGAAAAGAATGTATCCTTAATGATACCTTGGGTTTTGGCTTCTTCTTGGTGAATTGGCTTTTTTCTCATTATATAATATCCTTTTCTGTCTCTAATATTTTTCTTTGTTCCAAAGTCAAATTTACTTGATATTAATGCAGCCATTTGGCTTTCCTTTGATAAATGCTTGCATGATATGTTTTTTTCTATCTTTTTACTTTCCATCTGCATATATGGTTATAATTGAATTTCTAATAGAATATAGTTGGGTCATGTTTGTTAATCCAATCAGTCAATCCTTTTCATTTAATTGACCTATTAGGCCATTTATACTTAATATAATTATTGCTAGGGCTTAAATCTGTCACTTAAATATTTCTTCTCTGTTTATTTTCTTTGTTTTTTTTCCTCTCCATTTTCTTGTTTCTACTTTCCTGTCTACTACTTAAACATTTTTTAAGAATACATTTTGAATTACCTATACTTTTTAAAATATCTCTTTGTACAGTTTTTTTTAGTGGTTGCTCTATTACATTATCTTTTTTTTTGAATTTTTTTAATGTTTATTTATTTGGTGGGGGAAGGGAAGGGGCAGAGAGAGAGGGAGACACAGAGTCCAAAGCAGGCTCCAGGCTCTGAACTGTCAGCACAGAGCCCGACTCAGGGCTCAAACTCATGAGCTGTGAGATCATGACCTGAGCCAAGTCAGATGCTTCACCGGCTGTACCACCCAGGTGCCCCACTATTATATTATCTATCTAGCTATGTAATTATCCAGAGATATTATCTAGATATTACATTAATTATGTATGCATGTATGTTATTTTATATACATATTTATAATACATAAAATTACAATCCGTGGATATCATCACTTCTTTGTCTGAAGTATAGATGCCTTACCTTCCATTATGTCCCTTCACTCTTCTCCATTTACAAAATAATTATCCTAAGCAATTCTTCTACATTCACATAGAACCACATGGGTGTCATAATTTTTGTTTTAACCACCATACATAATTTAGAAAATTTAACAACAGAAGGAAAGTCTATTTTATTTACTCATATTTTAACTGTGTTCTTACTTCCTGACTTTCTAAGGTTCATTCTTTTATCATATTGTTTCTGTTCAGAGAACTTCCATTTTAAGATAGTTCTGCTGATGACAAATTCTTAGTTTTCCTTCATCTGAGAATGTCTTGATTTCCCCTTCATTCCTGAAAAAAAGAATTCTGGGTTGGCAGTTCTTTCTTTCAGCATCTGATAATATGGAATCCATATTACTTACTTTTGGAATCCATTGTTTCTAGTCAAAATCCAGAATCGTTTGAAATTTTTCTCTGGTGCTTCAAACTGCTTTCTTTTTAGTATTCAGAATTTTAATATGATGTAACTTGCCATAGATTTGTTTAGGTTTATCCTGTTTGGAATCATTCAGCTTCTCGAATCTGTAGATTTATGCCACTCAACAAATTTGGGAAGTCTTCAGCTATTATTATCATTATTATTATTATTATTATTATTATTATTATTATTATTATCCATTAGTCTTTGAATATTTTTTTAACTCCACCCTCTTTCTCCTTTCCTTCTGGGACTCTGGTGACAGAAATCTTTTCTTTTAGTCACACAGGTCCCTAAGGCTCTGGTCCTTTTTGTGTTTTATTTTTTTCCTAGTCCGTTTTTTAAAATGCACTTTCTGGGGGCACCTGGGTGGCTCAGTCAGTTAAGCATCTGACTCTTGATCTCAGCTCAGGTCTTAATCTCAGGGTCATGAGTTCAGGCCCCATGCTGGGCTCCATGCTGGGGTGAAGCCTACTTAAAATAATAAAAACAGGGTGCCTAGGTGGCGCAGTCGGTTAAGCGTCCGACTTCAGCCAGGTCATGATCTCGCGGTCCAGGAGTCCGAGCCCCGCGTGGGGCTCTGGGCTGATGGCCAGAGCCTGGAGCCTGTTTCCGATTCTGTGTCTCCCTCTCTCTCTGCCCCTCCCCCGTTCATGCTCTGTCTCTCTCTGTCCCAAAAATAAATAAACGTTGAAAAAAAAATTAAAAAAAATAATAATAATAAAAATAAAAAATAAAGAGTACCTTCTGTACAGGACCCAATGCCAAGAGGAATCTCCTTGGTTAGAACTTCCTCCCATGGGGAGGGGGAGGGGAACAGGAAGAACCTAGTAGACTTTGCCACCAAGGACCCCTCAGTCCTAGCCACAACTACTGCTGAAGACATGTACATTGACCATCAAGGACCTCTTCAGTTTTGAACCTCTGTCATTCTCAACTGTCAGAGCTACATGGAGACTTCACCTCTCACAATGGAACCAGAGACTCTACAGTCTATCTGGACAGCATGCTTGCAGCAACTCCTAGTTTTTCCCACCAAAGCCATTCCAAAAAGGCTGGGAGAGGTGACTGCACCCTCAAATCATATATTAACACAAGGTCACCAGAAACATGGAAAAGCAAGGAAAGGAAATATGATACCGCCAAGGAAATATGATACCACCAAAGAGACACAATAATTTTCCAGTAACTTACTCCAAAGAAATGGAGATCTACAAGTTACTTGAAAAAGAATTTCCAGATAATTATCATAAGGAACTCAGTAAGATTTAAGAGAACACAGACAACTCAACAAACTCAAGAACATAAGACATGAACAAGATGAGACATTCAACAAAGAAATAAATAAGAAATCATAAAAATAAACCAAACAAAAATTATGAAGCTGAAGAATAAAATGAAAAATGCGATATAGAATGTCTTGTTCTGTTTGGACAACTATAACAAAACATTATAGACTGGATAGCTTATTAATAACAGTAATTTATTTCTCACATATCTGGAGGCTGAAAGTCCAAGATTATAGTGCCAACATAGTTGGTTCTAGAGAAGGCCTTCTTCCAGACTGCTGACTTCTCGCTGTGTCCTCACATGGTGGAAGGGGCAAGGTAGCTCTCTGGACCCTCTTTTATAAGGGCATTAATTCCATCCATAATGGTTTCACCCTCATGGCCTACTACTTACCTTTTTAAGATCCTACCTCATAATATCATTACATTGGGCACTAAGATTTCAACATATGAATGGGGGGTGGGTGACAAACACCCAGACCATAGCAAAGAGCTTCAAAAGTAACTTGATCAAGCAGGATAAAGAAAACAGGGAATAAGCTCCTTGACATTGGTCTTGGCAGTGATTTCTTAAAAATGACACCAAAAGCAAAGGCAACAATAGCCTGGGTGGCTCAGCTGGTTGAGCGTCTGACTTCAGCTCAGGTCATGATCTCATCATTCGTGAGATCAAGCCCCGCATCGGGCTCTGTGCTGACAACTCAGAGCCTGGAGCATGCTTCTGATTCTGTGTCTCACTGTCTCTCTCTGCCCCTCCCCTGCTCAGGCTCTGTCTCTCTCTCTCTAAAAACTAAATAAACATTAAAACAAATTTTTAATTAAAAAAATAAAAAATGAAAACAGGATCTCAAGGAGATATTTCTACCTCCATGCTCATTGCAACATTATTCTTGATAGCTAATATATAGAAACAAACTAAATACCCATCAATGAATTCATGGTACACACACACACACACACACACACACACACACACTGCTATTCATCCTCAAAAAAGAAGGAAATTCTGCAATGTACAACAATGTGGATGAATTTAGAGGGTATTACTAAGTGAAATAAGCCAAACACAGAAAAATAAATATTGCATGGTATCACTTATGTGGAAGTTTTAAAAGTCAAACTTAGAGAACAGTTGAATAGTGGTTGCTAGGGGCTGGGGGCAAGAGAGGGAAAGAGATGTTGGTCAAAGGATATAACCTTTCGGTTATAAGAGAAATAAGTTCTAGAAATCCAATGTACATCATGGCAGTACAGCTAATAATAATGTATTCTACACTTGAAATTTACTGAGAGTACATCTTACTTGTTCTTACCCCCCCACACACACACACACAGTTAACTATGTAAGATGATAAATATGTTAATCATTGTGGTAATGATTACACGACGTACTTATATCAAAACACCACACTACACTGCACACCTTAAATATATTCAATTTTTAATTGTCAATCATATCTCAATAAAGCTGGGAAAAATTAAGTTTCATTTTTCTCTGTTGTTTACACTGGGCCATTTCTTTTTTTCTTCTAGTTTACTGATTCTTTCCTCTGTCCCATCCATTCTGCTGTTGAATCCATCCACTGAACTTTTTATTTTGGTTATTGAATTTTTTAGTTCTAAATTTCCCTTTGATTCTCCTTTATATCTTATATTTCTTTGCTGAGACATTCTAGCTCTTTACTGAGGCTTTTCACTTTTTCATTGGTTTCAAGAATGTTCATAATTGCTTGTTTTAGCATTTTTACTGTAGCTGCTTTAAAATCTTTGTCAGATAATCTAACATTCTGTCATCTTGGTGTTGACATCTATTGATTGTCTTTTTCATTCAGTTTGAGAACTTTCTAGTTCTTGGTATGATGGGTGATTTTGAATTAAGAACTTAAACATTTTCCTACTGTGTTGTAAAACTTTGTGTATATATATTTTTATTTATCTATTTATTTTTTGAGAGAGACAGAGCCAAAGTGCAAGCAGGGAAGGAGCAAAGAGAGAGAGGAAGACACAGAATCTGAAGCAGGCTCCAGGCTCCAAGCTGTCAACACAGAGCCCAATGCAGGGCTCAAACCACACCCGTGAGATCATGATCCAAGTCAGATGGACACTTAACCAACTGAGCCCCCAGGTGCCCCTAGAACTGTATTTTATTAAATCTTCTGTTTTAGGTAATTTTTTTCCTCTAAAACTTCTCAGGAAGGTCAAGGGAAAGTTGGCACTGCTGCATTTCTGCCAGGTGGAGGCAGAAGTCTAAGTTTCCACTTAGCCTCAACTGACACCTGCAGTGGGGAGAGTCTCCTCATCACCAGCTTCTAGGGTGGGAGATCCAGCTCTCTGTGCGGTCTCCACTGACACCACGGGGCTTTATCATAAGTCTGACAGGATAAAAGTCCCTACTTCTCTGACACCACTCCGGTGGGATTGATGGGCTACCCTGTTCTAGCCTTGTCAAGATGAAACTGTAAGCTCCCCCCATTCCACCTTTGCTGGTGTGGGCGGCAGGGAACCATAGTTTTTGTATGGTGTTGGACTGGAATAGAGAGCAGTTAATGTCTAAAAGTCGTCTGATTTCCTAGACGACCCCTTTCCTGGAATTTTGGATAGAAAGATCCTGCTTTTATGGGACTCTGTCTGCATTCAGTAGCATTTCTAGGTTGCTGGCTTTTCAGATCCAATTCTCAATTCCCAAGTTCCCAAGTAAGTCTGCCTTTTGCTCTCCATCTTTCAGTGGCTTTTAATGTTTATTTTATATATAAGGTCCAAGATTTTTAGCTGTACTTACCAGGAGGAATATGGAAAAGCACGTCCAGAAGTAGAACTTTATTTTAACTTTATTTTAAATATTATAGATACGGTTTTTATCTACAATGTCCTTGGGAATACTACTCTACTCATTATTCTCTTTTTTTTTCTTACAGTAGTTTGTGTAGGACTTAACCACAGTCATTTGTGTTGTTCATGTTTAAGCACAATAAGTATTCCTGAGCTCCCAGGGGGAGCCCCCTCATTAGGGGAGTAGGGTGAACCAAAAAAGCTTTCTTAGTTTTGTGGTTACAGGGCCCACAGTTCTATCATTAATGACTGATAATTCCACATATGTCCACAGTTCTTTCTGAAATCTGCTTTCCTTTCTCTCTTCCTACTCTCATTGGAGTCTTTTTCTGTCTTTAGTATCAGTTTGGTTCTACTTCCTACAGCACCTTTTCAACAGGGTTTTGTTCTGGAAAGGAACTTTGGCAGGTTTCAAGCCTTCACAGGCTGACAGCAATGTCAAGTTTTTTGTCTCCCTGAACTCACACACACATTGGGACTTACAAAGTCCAAACTCCCAGTTTAAGCTGGTTTTCCCAGATTGCCTGAGTTCCCTCCCACTTGTGAGGGGAGCCCCTTTCTTTCAAGGGTGAGCATTTGTTATTGATTTCAAAAGTTCCTAGCTCTCAGTTTCCTTCTGCACTTTTAAGCATAGCCGTGTTTTGCCATATTTTGGAGTTTGGGGCTCTCTGGTCATCTAGTTTTGTTGAAAATGCTGCCTGTGGGATTTTGGTCTTATTATCTTAGTTTCTACATCTGTTTTGTGCGAATATTCATGCCGATTCAAAAACTGTTGAATTGCCACATGGCCATTGAATTGTCACCATCGTCACATGGCCTTCCCTCAAAATCCTCCTTTAAAATGGATAAACTCCCTCCTCTATAACATCATGTTTCAAAGTTTCATTTGCCTTCAAATTCTACTGAATTCATTCTTGCCAAAATCACCAGTTAGATTCTTACAATTAAACCTGCTTTCCTGTTTTTTCTCTGACCACTCCAAATAATTTATTTGATTTTTAGCCAAACAGTAGCATTCAATTCCTTGAGTGTGTGTGTGTGTGTATACATACACGTATATATACATACACACATATATACATATATGTACATATGTACGTATATGTGTGTGTACATATATACATATACATGTGTATATACATATATACATATATATGTATATATATACACGTACGTATACACACACACGTATATATATGTATACACACACACACACACACACACACACATATATCAGGACCTCGGCACATGCTGGTATTTCTAGCTAGATGCACTTTCCTTTCCTCTCCCCACATTCCTCCACTCTCAGATCTCAGCATTCACCAATTCCTCAAAACTGGGTTGTGTCTCATATACATTTCTTACTTTGTGCTCAAGCTGGTAGTTCTTAGAATGCTGTATCATAACTGTCCATTTATTGTTACAGAAACTGGTCTGGATCACCCGGCAGAAGAACCAAGCAGCACTGGGAGATCTTGGAAGGCAGGTTTATTTTACACCGGTGGGCTCAGAGGAGATCGTTCTCCAGAGGTCTGAGTCCCAGTCATAAGCAGAGGGGACAATTTATAGTCCGTTACTTCGCATTCCTCATTAGTAGTAATTTGGTGCCAGCAGCAAGCAGGGTGGGAAGAAGAACCCAGAAGGGGAGGCTTCAGGCAGGGACCGCGATTCCCCTATCAGTCCTGTCGGCCATCTTACAACAGATTTTTCCCTGTCGCTCTCTCTCAATCCTCACCATAAATAATTTCTTTCAGAGTAGGTGCAATGTTTTCTTCACCTCCACAACCTTAGTCATAGTGTAATCCCTAGTACATTCCTCCAGTAAGTATTGAATGAGTTAATGAAAAAAAAAAAGAGTCCTTTTATCAACCTAGTCTTTTCAGCATAAATATGTTCACAAATAATCTTATTTTTATTAATAGACGTATTATTTTACTGAACATGCAGGCAGTCATCCGTACTGCAACAAATTTACAGAAGTACCAAGAAGTAAAATTAAAATCACCTGTGCTATAATAATCCCGATATTCAATGATAACTGCTGTTAAAATCTTTAATTTATATCCTTCCAGTCTTTTTTTTCCTCTGTGTTTATACCTATAGATGAGAATAATCTTGCAAATAGTCACTTTTGAAGTTTTATACATGAGGAAGCTTAAAATGAAACTGTTTCAAATGTGAGGCAACATGATGTAGATGTTGTATAGGCTCTCAAGCCCAGAGTGCCTTAGTTCCAACACTGTCTACCACTTACAAGCTATGTAAACATGGACTGGTTACAGCACTTCTCTGGGCCTCTCAGTTCAGTAGTAAAATGGGCTTAATGACAGTATCTGTCTCATGGAATTGCAATCAGGGCTAAATGAAGTAATATTTGTGACGTATTTAAAAGAGCCCCCTGCACGAAAGTTTGCAGCTAAAGACATAAAATAAATAATCGTGATTCTCTGCATGCTTCTCATCATAACATCCTGAAAAATAACACTATGCAGAGAAATTCTCAGCCAGACTGGAAAGGAAAATAAAAGAAAAAGAAAATACTTCTTCTTCTGGAAGAAAGAGGAAGTCATGAAAGGAATAGAGCAAGGAGGTCAAATTCCAAACCTCCATGGGATATGGGAAATGAACTACAGAGACACTCAAATAAATACCAAAGAGTAACAACATCAAAGCTACTGCCCACTCTTCCAGGTGTTGTCTAGGGGAGGCTGCAAACTCTCTCAGAAGTCCTGCCTTCAGCCTAGGACCACATCCAATATGGTGCAACAGCAGTAGTGCAGCACCATCAGAGGGAAGTGGATAGATAAATCTCTTTGCTGTTGTATGTGGTATGAAGGAAATGCAGATATTCTTTAACACTCCTACCCAAGGTGGAAGACCGGTGCCACAGAAAAGACCCAGAATCAGGAAATAGATATTTCCAAGGGCCAGGACTTCAAAACAGAGGCAAAGGACAGTTTATGACCAACAGTAACAGACAGGTCACAGGCCTGATGACCAGGCAGGACCAAGTACACCAGCAACAGGTTCATCAGAAGAAGCCAATGCCAAAGAAAAGTGGCATAACATCACTCAACAATAGGGTAAAAGTGACTGAAAGGACCACCAAGAGACCCCTGCAAACACACCCAAGCCTACTCTCTCTAGCCAAAAAGTCTTATCTGTGGAGATACACCTAGAAGCCAGATACATTGAGGAGAAGGGGGAAGGGCAAGAACTGTGGTAAGTTAAAGATTTGCACAAATAAGACTATCTTTAAAATAAAAAACCTCTCTGAAGCACCTGGGTAGCTCAGTCGGTTGAACAGTTGAGTGTCCCACTCTTGATTTCAGCTCAGGTCATGACCTCTTGGTTCAAGAGAGTGAGCCCCCCACTGGGCTCTATGCTGACAGTGTGGAGCCTGCTTGGGATTCTCTCTCTCCTTCTTTCTCTACCCATCCCCTACTCACATGTGCTCCTTCTGTCTCTCAAAAAATAAATAAATAAACAATAAATGTTTTTTTTAAAGCCTCTTTTTAACCTGAAGAAAATAAACCACACTCAATAGGCCAATCAAGTAAGACACATGCACACTGCTACACTGAGCCTAACTAGATGAAGGGGCCAGGAGCAATATGAAGTTAGTTAAGAGTAGTTGAGAGAAAATGAAGAAGCTATATTTCTTTGTACCATTCAGAAATGACATATTAAATTACCAACTATTCCACATAGTTTTTTTTTTTTTAATTTTGGGATCATATTTTGCATATAATGTGCTACCTTAAGAGCATGTGGGGAAAAAAAAAACTTTTTTCCATTACATTCTTCCAAAATGTATTTTATAACCAATAAAAATTCACAGAATGAGCATAATTTATTTCACTTATCTTCTACAATTGGACATTTAAGTTGTATGCAGTTTTTCCCTGTCCTAATTAATGATTCAATGATTATTTATATCTCTAATTCTTTATAATATATTCTTCATTGTGGAATTCCTGAATTGAGGCAACACACAGTTTGTTATCTTTTAATACTTATTACCAAGTTGTCCTCTAGATAAAGTTCAAGCTCCTTAGTAAAAAAAAAATCTATTATAATTTGGTTTCTGTTTCCCTGTGCAGCTGAAATTCTCTCTATCCCCATCTACCCCAAACCACACACTTCAGCTAGTCTCTACTCTCTATTACTATTAGGACCTTATACTTGGAATTTCTTCTTACTGAAACACTTTCCCTCATTCCTTCAACTTCTCTTTTGCCTGGCTGAATTCTCCTCTTTGCTTAAGTATTAGCCTTAACCTCATCTCCTCCCCCTCTCTCAACCTCTGCTTGCACCTCACACACAACTATATTGAGTCCTTTCCAAATGATAATTTGATCTCCTTAGTAAATTAATAAACCTTCCCAACTGAGTAAGTAGTCTTCTTGTCAGAGTAGTAATACAGCAATAAAGACAGAATTAGATTAGTAGCTACTAATCTAACTTTGTAGCTACTAAGTTCCAGGTACTATGCTATCCACTAGAGGTATAAGCATAAGACATGGTCAAATGAATACAAATGTCCAATAAACGGCTGATTAAAATTCAACCTAATCAGAGGTCAAGTAAATAGCAATTATAGTGCAATACCATTTTTCTCCTATAAAGCCTCCATTTTTTTTTAAATTGATGATATCCTGCAATGAAAAAAATGTAGGAAAAGAGGTACCCTCATACCTAGCTGGAAATAATGGACATTGTTATAGCTTTATGGAGTGTAATTATAAAAAAAAAAATTCTACTGATGTAATTTTAGTGTATATATTGAATCAGAAAACAGACTTAGATGTATGAAGCTTTTCATGAATGTTTAGTAAAATTTACTATATATGTATAAAGTAAAAGATTGAAACCCATAATGTTAACATGGGGTGGGGTTGGAGTGAAGGAGATTATTTTTCAATTTGAATCTTCTCAAATGTTCTAAGTTCCCTACAACAAACATCTATAAAATTTTGTCAAGAGGAAAAAAAGTATTTACAAAAACCATACTCTATTACCTTCAATCAGACTCTTTCAAGTTAAGAAAGCCAGTTTTCTGGAAGGCCTCTCAATGAAAAGGTAATCTAGGTTCTAAGCCTACAAACTGAGAAATTAGATCCTGATATTTAGAATTCAACCAAGATGCAAGTACACCATAAGTTCAAGCCTGAAACAGGCACTAACATACCCCTCATATCATTAGTTTATTCATCAATTGACATTTAACTACATATAACAGACCATCCAGATTATTTTATAAAAATGTTAATTTAGACATGGTAATTTCTAGGATGTCACACTGTCAATATTTCTTGCTTCAGGAAAATGCTGTATATCTGTGCCTTTCATTTCTTGACAGAAAACAAAGACTTCATGAGGAGTAAGAACCGCTTAGTCACAGATTATTTAATTTCCTTTCTTACTAAAGCTTATGAGTATTTTTCAAAGACTAAATAAACTGTTTTCCAGTTTATCTTTATTCTCATGCTTATTTGGCTTCTTCAAAGAATTCTGATAGAAATTACTCTGCAGATAATTTCAGTTGTAAAGACAGATTTTTTTCATATACCTTTATTTTGATCAAATCTCTTAGGAGATGTTGGTGTGGGAGGAGGTCTTCTTAAATGTTTTTGAATCCATTATGTGAAATGAAACCATCTGTAACCTTTTCAAAGCAAAATCTCAAAGAGTACAGTCATCTGATAATGAAAGCAATAAACTGGACATGAAAACACGATGGCCAACACTGTCCAAGAGAACCCTAACCTAGGAAGTTTCATAAACCCAGTTAGTCTCTCCCCACTTCCATTAAGTAGAATCTGTCAAGCAATCAGATTTTAATGGCTCTAATAGAAAAACTGCTGGAAACTGGACCAGATTCTCAAAAGCTTTCACAATTATTCACCAAATAGCCAGAGACTAAAAACATAAGATATGATCAATCTGGGACAAGAAAGACCTAAGAAGTTATAATCAGCAACTTGAGCCATCTGGGAAGGCTCTCTCTTCTTTTAGGTCGTGGTTTGGAAACTTCAATAATATTAAGCTTTGGATTATCATTTTAAATGATGTGGAACAATATTTATGTCACGAACAACAGAAAATAAAAGACAGCTGGAGATACAGATTCCACTCTTGTTACATGCTGTGGCATATTGAGATTAAGACATGATGAGGCATTTACACACTTGAAGTAAAGGTGACTTCCTACACAAATTTTGTAATCAATCCTGTTCTCAGACCTGCCACTTGAAGATTGCACTGCCCCCACCTCCAAAATACACAACTTTCTGAAAATTTAGGAAAATCATTATCACCTAACAGCAATGACAATATTTTTTTTCCTACAGAGCTTTCTGGTTTTCATAGGTCTTTTGTCTACAGAATTTCAGCAGTTTGAAGTAGTAATAAAAACTTTGCTCCCTGAATCTGAGTTTGCTACTCAAAGTTCAGTCCTGCACCAGCAGTAACAGGATTCCCTAGAATCTTGTTAGAAATTCAGATTCTCAGGTTTACCCCAGAACTACTAAATAGGAATATACATTTTAAAAACATCCCCAGATGATTCATATGCACATTAAATTTTGCATGTATCAGACTCATCTAGAGTGTTTATTTAAACATTAATTCCTGGGTCTCACCTTGAATTTTTGATTCACCAGGTCTGGAATAAAAAATAGATTTCATATTGCTAACATGTTCTCAATGAGGTTCATGTTGAGTCTGGAGACCACACTTTGTGAACCACTGCTCTGGTTGCTTTGGTTTGGTAGTTTGGTAACAGATCAACCTTATGTCAAGGAAAATAATGAGTGCTAAGGATCTAAGTTTAGGCATATTCCATTGAACAGGTACTACCATGACTGATTAAGATGATATTTGACCTTATGTCCACATAAAACCTACACATGGATGTTTATGGCAGATATATTCATAATTGTCAAAATTTAGAAGTAACAAAGATGTCCTTCAGCAGGTGAATGGACAAACTGTGGTACATCCAGACTATGGAATACTACCACAGCGCTAATAAGAAGTGAGCTATCAAGCTATAAAAAGACACAGAGGAATACTTAAGCACAAATTACTAAGTAAAAGTAGCCAGTCTGAAAAGGCCCCATAATGTAGGATTCCACCCATATGACATTCTAGAAATGGTAAACAATGGAGATAATAAAAAGTTCAGTGGTTGCCCCAGATAGCAGGGAGAAGAGATGCATAGGCACAGCAAAGAGGATTTTTATGGCAGTGAAAATACTCTATATGATATTACAATGATAGATATATGTCATTCTAAATTGGCCCAACCTCATAGAATGTTTGGGTTATTATAATGTGTCAGTGTAGGTTCACACTTGATAAAAAAAAACAAAACAAACAAAACCTCTGGTGAGTGATGGGGGAGGATATGCATGTATAGGGCAGGGTATATATGGGAAATACCTGTACCTTCCTCTCAATTTTGCTGGAAACCTAAAACTGTTCTTAAAAAAAAAAAAGTCTAAGATGATAGGTAGGTAGGTAGAGAGGTAGATAAATAAAGTATTTTTTAACTACAAAATACATGTTTGACAAATGTAAGTACACACATATTGCAGGGGCTGGGTGTTACCCAGCTAATTAGAACTCTCCAATCCTAGCAGCTCTGCTTCCTGTCCTACCTCCTGGTAATACGGATGGCTGGAACCTAGCTAAAGTTAACATACTATCTGTCCCAGTCAAATTCTCTCACCAAGGGAGAGTTAGAAAATCTCAATAAGACAAGGCCTATATTTTCTATTCGTCCCCATCTTGGTTGTTTAGATCTCCTACCAATCCAGTAAGTTGCCAATATTCTTCTAATAATTTATTTTTCCCAAATTTGAGGAATTATCGAAAGGCGTTTATGCATAAGTTTTTTCAAGAACTATTTCCTCTGTAAATCCTTTTTTGGTTTTGTTCTACTAATGTCTGAATAAAGGGTCTGAGTCAGTGCCAAAGAGTATAAATAATGAAAACAGGCACTTCTTATATAACCCCAATGGCCATCATCCTTATTCTCTATTGTTTATTGTCTGTTGAATGAACACTGCATACTCTTTGGGAAGAGCCCAGATAGGGAATCTGTTAGTGTTGGTACAATGCCTAGAACTGACAGTCAGTGTCTCACAGACCTTCCCTTTTATGGGTAGAGAAGAGTCATAAACATCTGAACAAGGCACTCCACGATCGTGGGGGAAGCAGTGTGGAAATCATCAGGAAAGGGGAAGCATGAGACATGCCAGGAACAGGAAAAATAATGCCTTGCTCCAGCAGTTTAAATGAGGCACCTTGTGGTGTGGAATATGCCAAGACTTCATCTTTGACATAAGTTTTGGTGCTGGGAAAGACTTTTCACTCTGAGCAGGAACTCAGCATGTGAAACTGCATTGATAATTGAACTTAAAAAGGAAGCTATATGAGAAGATGGATATGTCAATTTGCTTGACTGTGATAATCATCTCACAATATATACATGCCTCAAAACATCAAGATGTACACTTTGAATATGTACAATTTTTATCTGTCAATACAAATAAAATACAAATACACCTTAATAAAGTAAAATAACAATAATTATTATTGAACTATTCTACAGGAGATCTATAGATTATATGCAGGACTCCTAAAAGCAAAAAAATGGTCTGATTCACCACCACTTCCACTATCACCACCATAAAAGATGTTGATGCTTAATCTCTTTAACTTTTCAGAATTAGAATTTACTGCCATCCAGGTGAACAAGATACTGAGAACCAACACTCTCCACACCACACTGAGCTCTAATTAGCACCACACTGAGGTCTACTATTAGCTTCAAATGAAATCCTTTGACTGGCTGTTTCTTCTAGGCTTAAAAAATCCTGAATGAGTCAGCACTGAAACCAACCAATAAATCCATAGGCCAATGCATGAGCATGGAGACCACATGGGAAACTAAGGAAGAGGGAGCAGGAAACATACCTGTCTGCCTCACGTTCCAAGGTAGCTATCACTTCCTTCCTTTCTTTATACACTCACAAAATTTTATGGATGAAGGTGAAGATGAACTGAGCAAGAGGATATAAACCCATAAATCTCTGAATTTCCTCAGAATGAAGATTATGATAGGAAGTTGCAGGCAAGATGTTCATGTGGCCTCACAATGCCTCTCCTGTACCCCATAGTTGAGCTGGAACTGTGAAAACCCCATCCTCTTGGCACCTCCTTAAAAGAAATTTCCTCATTCCGAAACTAGACAAAGACCCCACTAAAAAGGAGAACTACAGACCAATTTCTCTAATGAACATGGATGCAAAAATTCTCAGCAAGATACTAGCAAACCAAATCCAACAATACATCAAAAGAATTATCCACGATGACCAAGTGGGATTTATTCCTGGGATGGAGGGCTGGATCAATACCCACAAATCAATAAATGTGATACATCACATGAACAAGAGATAGGATAAGGACCACCTGATCCCCTCAATAGATGCTGAAAAAACATCTGAAAAAACAAAGCATACTTTCTTGATAAACACCTTCAAGAAAGCAGGGATAGAGGGATTATACTTCAAGATCATACAGCCCATACACAAAAGACCCACCACTATTATCATCCTCAATGAGGAAAAAATGAAAGCTTTTCCCCTAAGGTCAGGAACAAGACAGGGATGTCCACTCTCACCACTGTTATTCAACATAGTGTTGGAAGTCCTCACCTCAGCAATCAGACAATGCAAAGAAATAAAAAAGGCATCCAAATCAGCTAGGAGAAGGTCAAACTTTCACTCTTCACAGATGACATGATACTCTAGGTTGAAAACCCAAAAGACTCCACCAAAAAACTGCTAGAACTGATACATGAATTCAGCAAAGTTGCAGGATATAAAATCAATGTACAGAAATTGGTCACATTTCTATACACCAAAAATGAAGCAACAGAAAAGAGAAATCAAGGAACCGATCCCATTTACAACTGCACAAAAACCACAAAATACCTAGGAATAAACCTAACCAAAGAGGTGAAAAATCTATACACTGAAAACTATAGAAAGCTTATTAAATTGAAGAAACAAAAAAATGGAAAAACATTACATGCTCATGGATTGGAAGAACAAATATTGTTAATGTCAATACTACCCAAAGAAATCTACATATTCAATGCAATCCCTACCAAAATAACACCAGCATTCTTCACAGAGCTAGAACAAACAAACCTAAAATTTGCATGAAACCACAAAAGACCCCAAACAGCCAAAGCAATCCTGAAAAAGAAAACCAAAGCTAGAGGCATCACAATTCCAGACTGAAAGCTATATTACAAAGCTCTAATCATCAAGACAGTATGGTAATGACACAAGAAGAGACACATAGATCAATGGAACAGAATAAAGAACACTGAAATGGACCGACAAACATGTGGCCAACTAATCTTTGACAAAGCAGGAAAGAATATCCCATGAAAATAAGACAGTCTCTACAGCAAGTAGTGCTGGGAAAACTGAACAGTGACATGCAGAACCTGGACCACTTTCTTATACCATACACAAAAATAAACTCAAAATGGATGAAAGACTTAAACATAAGACAGGAAGCCATCAAAATCTTCGAGGAGAAACCAGGCAACAACCTCTTTGACCTTGGCTACAGCAACTTCTTACTTGATGTGTCTCTGGAGGCAAGGGCAACAAAAGCAAAATGAACTACTGGGACCTCATCAAACTAAAAAGCTTCTGCACAGCAAAGGAAACAATCAGCAAAACTAAAAGGCAACCAATGGAATGGGAGAAGGTATTTTCAAATGACATATCAGATAAAGGGTTAGTATCCAAAATCTACAAAGAACTTATCAAACTCAACACCCAAAAAACAAATAATCCCGTGAAGAAATGGGAAAAAGACATCAATAGACACTTCTCCAAAGAAGACATACAGATGGCTAACAGACACATTAAAAAATGCTCCACATCACTCATCATCAGGGAAATACAAATCAAAACCACAATGAGATACCACCTCACACCTGTCAGAATGGCTAAAATTAACAACTCAGGCAACAACAGATACTGGTGAGGATGCAGAGAAAGAGGATTTCTTTTGCACTGCTGATGGGAATGCAAACTGGTGCAGCCTCTCTGGAAAACAATATGGAGGTTCCTCAAAATATTAAAAATAGAACTACCCAATTACCCAGCAACTGCACTCCTACATATTTATCCAAAGGATACAGGAGTACTGATTCGAAGGGGGCACATGCACCCAATGTTTATAGCAGCACTATGGACAATAGCCAAAGTATTGAAAGAGCCCAAATGTCCATCGATGGATGAACAGATAAAGAGGATGTGGTATATGTATACAATGAAATATTACTCAGTGATCAAAAAGAATGAAATCTTGCTTTTTGCAACAACGTAAATGGAACTAGAGTGTATTATGCTAAGCGAAATAAGTGAGTCAGAGAAAGACAAATATCATATGATTTCACTCATATGTGGAATTTCAGATACAAAACAGATGAACATAAGGGAAGGGAAGCAAAAAACAACATAAAAACAGAGAGGGACACAAACCATAAGAGAATCTTAAATACAGAGAACAAACTGAGGGTTTCTGGAGGGGTGTTGGGTGGGGGGTGGGCTAAATGGGCAAGGGGCATTAAGGAGGACACTTGTTGGGATGAGCACTGGGTGTTACACGTAAGTGATGAATCACTAAATTCTATTCCTAAAATTATTATTACACTACATGTTAACTAACTTGTTTTAAATTTTAAAAATATAAATAAATAATTATTTTTTTAAAAAAGAACTTTCCTCAAATGCTGGGTTGATGGGGCAGCTCCTCCCTTCCTAGAAGTATCAGAATATCCATCCTTCATCAGGAGGCCAGAATAAAGATAACCTGCAGCAAGGAGCAGTCACCTCCACATAACACTCAAGAAATTCATTAGAAAAACACAAACAGAAGTCTCTCAAGGTTGTGATTTGAAGAAGTATATTGCACTTGGCTTATCTGACAACTTCAGGATAAACACAAAGTAGGTGAGAACTGTAAAAAAATGGGAACCCAATTAGCTGAGGCCTCTCTGGCCACTAGAGAACCAGATATGTTTGATTCAAACCCCCATTTTCATGTCCTGTGCAAGCCCAAATCCTTCTCCAAGACAACTCTAAATTCCAGTGAGGGGAAGGGAGGGTGTAGAGGACTATCACTATGTATGGATCACCTCTGGCTACCGTCTGTTGCTTATTTAGTTTGCTGACCACTTCACCATCCTAAATGTGCTGTCTCTCTTCTGAAGGGCATCAATTCTCAGCAGAAATCAGCAGCTGTCAGGGTCTGCCTGGGTGACTCAGTCGGTTAAGCATCTGACTCTTGATTTCAACTCAGGTCATGATGTCACAGTTTGTGAGCTGGAGCCCCGCACTGAGCTCTATGCTGACCGAGTGGAGCCTGCTTGGGATTCTCTTGCCCTCTCTCTCTCTGCCCCTCCCTGGCTCGCTTGCTCTTTCTCAAAATAAATAAATAAATTTTAAAAAAAGAAAAAAGAAAACAAACCAGCAGCTGTCTAATTCTCTCACACAAGCACATGCACATCCTCTCTGTGTGTCTGTCTCACTCATATGCACAACCTGTCTCTATCTCGCTCTTGTGCTTTCTTTCCTTCTCTCTCTCTCTCTCTCTCTCTCTCTCTCTCTCTCTCTCTCTCTTTCACACACACACACACACACACACACACACACACACACACACACACCTTGATAGGAAATGAGTGAATATGGCATATTTTAAGATTTGCCCAGATACGGAGGAGGAATTTTTAAAGACCTCCAAGAACCTCTCTACCAGGTTCTTTCTGTAGGTGCCTTGATCTTTACCTGACCCCTCAGCCTCAGGTCATCTTAATCACGCCACTCCCCTTTCTCCTTCTCTTCTCCTCATTTCCTCTTTCTCAATAGCAAAAACGTATTTCTTTGACTGCCTCATGCAAAAGCAGTTTGGTGATCTCCTTTGCTACTTTGGCTCCTGCCTTCACTGTGTACTCAGGATCTCAACTCCTACCTAAGCACAGAACTTTAGGGCAGTGGCTCTTAAGTATAGCCTCTAGAAGAGCAGCAAGAGCATCACCTGGGAAGCCAGCAGAAATGAAAATTATCTGACCCCACTCCAAACCTCCTGCATCAGAAACTCTGGAAGTGGGCCCAGAAATTTGTTTTAACACATCTGCCAAATGACTCTGACCCCTGCTAAAGTTTGAGAACCACTGCTTTAGGGAATAACAGTTAAGGGACTGGTGGAGGAAGAGGTGCCAATAAAAGTAGATGGAGAAAGAAAGTTTCCACAGTAGAATACTGCTTTCAATAGCAGTGCCAAGAAGTGGCTTGAAGAGAGGGAAGCTTAGCCACCACCACCACCACCACCACCATCCCCGTAATCCCTTGTTGCTTTATTAATGTGGCTTCAAGACAAATACCCTATCTCCCAATTCCCATTAAACTGCCACATTCCAAAAAGCACCTTTACAAAGAAGTCTGAAGCTGCCAGTGGTTGCTCTAGCATTGCTGTAGCTATTACATATGCTGGTGATAAAAGATTCAAATATAGTATATTTCTAATCAGAAAATAATGGTTAAAGACAGATACAAAATTAGGATAGGGTAGTTGAGCACAAATACTGTGGAAACCACACAGAAGAGTTGACGTGAAGCAATTATTTCCTGTTTTGTTTTATACTATAAGTCACAGACTCTCTTCTCTGTGTCCATTCTATAACTAAATTGGAGCACAGATCAAGTAATACATTCAAAAGACATGCTGGTTTGGGTTTCAAATTCTAACAATAAATCATTACAGATACAGGCCACTGGATGATTATTTTGTGATATAACCAAGCACAAAGATTTGGGGATGCCTCCATACAAAATCAAAGTCAATCATTGCAAACAAACAAAAGTTGCCATATAGCCTGCAGCCTCAGAGGAAAAAAAAAAAAAAAGGTAAGGGAGTGTGTGGGAGGGGAAGATGGAGAAACTTAGAAGGTCCCATGACCTAGATTCTCCTCTACCCCAATTAGAAAAAGAAAAAACAACCCACCTTCACAGTTTAGGCAATTCAGTGACCCCTTGGCCTGATACTGTCTTATGCCCAAAATGCCATTGTAATTATAAAAGCAAAGGTAGTCTGTAGGATTTTTCTTTTCAATGATGTTAAAAAAATTTTATTTTCTAATATATTTTATATGTCTTCCTACATATTGATATTTGGATTAGTTATACATTGTTGCATAACAAATTACTGCAAAATTTAGTGGCTTAAGCAAACAAACATTTAGCATCTCATATCGTTTCCGGGTTCAGGAACCTGGGAGCAGCTTTCCTAGGCAACTGGAGTTCAGGTTCACTCATTACGTTATAGTCAAGATGGCAGCCAAAGACATATTGGAAAACTTTACTGGGGCTGGAAGTCTTACTTTAAAGATGACTTACTCACATAGCTTTTGTAGAAAGCCTCACTTCCTCACTACCTACGCATCTCCACATGACCGCTCACAAGATGGCAGCTAACTTCTACCAGAGAGAGCATGCCCTTCTACCAGAGAGAGGTGCCCTTTAGGACCTTGTCTCTGAAGTTGCATACCACCACCCCCACTTTATTCTTTTTGATAGAAGTGGGTCACTAAGTCAAGCCAGCACTCAGTAGGACGGGAATTAGGCTCCACCTCTTGAAGGAAGGAGTATGAAGTATCCTTAGACATATTTAAAATGACCCCAATACTTTAAAATATTTATTGGTTTTTTTCTCCATAGATATTTCACGTTCCTTCAAAGTTTTTTTTTTTTTTACAAAACTCAACCACAATCACCAGCAGTGGTTACACAAATCTACACATGTAATAAAATGGCATAGGACCATTCTCATGTGTTATAAAACATCAACTTTATTGATTAGATACCATGCTTTATGTTTAAGTAAAATGTACACACAACCACTCTGTACTATCTTTGCTACCTCTTGTGAATCTGTAACTATTACACAGAACATTCTCAAAATGACAAAATTTTAAAAATAAATAATGAATAAGTGGTTGCCAGAGAATAGAGGCAGGACTAGGGATGGGAGGGAGGTGGGCATGGTTAAAAAAAACCAACACATCAGGGGCCCTTGTGGTGATCTGTTTTTCTTAACTGTTGTGTAGCAGGGGATACACAAAACTACACATGATAATATTGCACAGACCTAATACACACACATATACAAGTGAGTATGAATAAAACTAAGGAAAAATGAATAAAATTGGTAAATGCCCATCTCTTCCTTGCAATATTACAAGATATGACCACTAGGGGAGTCTAGGTAAAATGTATAAAATAATAGGATCTCTCTACAGTATTTCTACAACTGCATGTAAGTCTGCAATTATCTTAAAACATACAAGTGTAATTAAAAAACTGTATCTTCATAAACCTGTCTTTATAACCAAATGTGAAGTCTGCAAAGACTTTCCTACTGAACACCTACCTAATACCACTACCCCTGCAGCCTGTCGTGCATTCATAATCATGTTCGCTGGAAGGTTTTCACAAAGATGCAAAGCTGGAGTATTGGACTCCTCTTTAGTGGAAAATGTGATTACAATCCTGAAGGAAACACATGATTACTAAAGATTTAGAACTTCCCACATAATGAGAAGTATTGCTCCAGCCTGGATCCCCTCTCAGACATGCAAGATAAGCAAAAGGCTGCTTACCAGTAGAAAGCCAAGTACATTGTCTTTTAAGGAACTAACAACCACAATAAAGGAGCTATCAGACATAAGTTGTTTCCTTTTTCCTTTTTCAAATATTAGCCTAACTGTAATTATTTGCTCTTACAACTTAATATTTATAATAAGGATAAAATAAAGTTCACTTTTGTTAAAGTTTAGATAATTCATATTTAACAAAAGCTATCATGTTAAGTTGTTGATATGTCTTATTCAGAGTACTATTTGAACTTGGAAGAAATGCTTATTTTTACAAGATACTTTGCAAGTAAAAAACATTATAAATAAATTAAATATGGGAAAGTGACTAATGCAGGTGATATTCACAATTTTATTTTTTATTAAAAATGTCTTATTTTCCAAATTTGCTACACCAAACATGTATTACTTTTTAAATCAGAAAATAAATTCTTGAAAACACTGATATACTTAATTTTGTTTCATAATAGTCATATGAAAATAATATGCTCAACAACAGATTGAAAGGAAATACATCCAAGTGCTGTGATTCTTTTCTGTTGAGCTACTGGTGATACTGTCTTCTATTTTTCCAATTTTTCACAATATGCATAATGAGCACTTTTATTAACCCTGTAACAAAGAGATAATGTAAAGCATATTTATACTACCCCCTCCCCAAATGCTTTAATCTTCTGAAATACCAGATTAGCATTAGTTTATTAAATCTTGGCTCTAGCTGTCAATAGAAGAGTTTGGCAGTAGACAGAGGTTTACACTGATATTTGGTCACCAAACAAAAAGAAAGAAGCAAATAACCAAGCCCATAAAGAACGTTAGTGATGACAAAAGAAATCGAGTCAAGCATACGCTAGTTTACAAGTGACAATACATGATTTTCTACAGACTTATTCATAACATAAATATTTCCTCTTACCTTCTTGCAATAACAATATAGGCAGCTCAGAGCAAAGAGAAGAGACTGACATGGAGTTAGTTAAGAAGAACCGTGGATTATTTAAAAATAGAGGTTACACACACAGGATCAGACAGTGAGTATTCACTTTTCAGACAGTGCAATCCATGTACAAAACAGTTTTGAAAGCCACACACAGGCTCCCTGATGTCAAACACCTAAACTCAAAATGCAAAACACCATACTTCAGAAGGAAATACAATCATCAGAGGAAAACAATTGGTGAATTAGTACTAAGTGGAGAAAGGAAAACTTGCAACAATGCTTTAGTTTCAGAACAATAACACTGGCTGTTGGTTCATAAACTGGGTGCCATACACAGAAGGGCAAGAAGAAACCAAACAAACAGGAAGACCACTCCAGACTGGCAGGTGACAGGTATAACAATCAAGGGAACTTACACACAAGGCTTGTCTTGGCTGGCTGCAAAATAAGTAGCTCTCTAAAGCTGCCCACCAGAATCTTAAAGTTTCTACAGGCCTTCACAGGGTTTAGTCATGTATTCAGTTCAAATGGTCTCAACACCAGCTGACTCTCAAGGATATGTCCTTCAAACAGCTCCCAATATGGGAATGGCAGACAGAACATACATTTCAGGGACAGGGAAGGTGGTGAGGAGCCTCTAACTGCCCAAGTCCAACTGCAGGGTCAACCAGTGGTCACCTCCTCTTGATGACCTCCTGCATTACTGGCTAAACTGAAACTTAGTCATACTTGGTATCTTCTTTCTTTTTTAAGTTTATTTATTTATTTTGAGAGAGACACAGAGAGGGAGAGAGAGAGAACCCCAAGTAGGCTCTGCACTGTCAGCATGGAGCCGAACGCAGAGCTCGAACTCACACACCGTGAGATCATGACCTGATGCAAAATCAAGAGTTGGTCGCTTAACCAACTGAGTCACCCAGACACCCCATACTTTGTATATTCTTATCTTGATTTTTCTCAGTCATAGTAGACCCTGATGAATATGAAATCATTTTAAATAAACTAATTGAAATAATAAGTACTGATTTTTCATTTATTGATTGCTTTCTGCCTTAGTCTGGGTTTCCCAGAAAGCAAGATCTAAGGTAAAAGCTGATACAGTACTCCTTTATTAGGGGTAAAAGCCGATACACAATCTCCAGGAAGCAAGAGTGAGGGAAAGAGAAAATGAGTCAAAGAAGGAGAAAAAAAAATGTAAATAGTTCATTCAACCTCTTGGATTGTTCTACCTTCTGTAACCATCTTCCTATAGGCTATATAAACTACTAACTTAGAACAATCTATCCAAGAGTAGAAAGGAAGAAAAATTATCTACAGGTTAACATCTCTCACTGACACTGACACTGACCCCCTGTACCCTTGGGTTGCCCATGCATGGGGACCAAGTGGCTCCTGCAGTGTCTCACAGTTCAGCAACAACAAAGACATCACGGGGTAAGAGGGGAAAAGTACACAGAATATGCATAAAGCAAAACACTGTCATATTTTTATTTTGTGAAATCAGTGGCTACAACAGCTCAGTGAAACAAGTATCCAAATATTCTAGAAAGAGGTAAAACCAAAAAGATGTGAGCTGTCACATAAAAGGTATCTGACATAGCCCACCCCCTTGCATTGCCCAATCCTCTCACGTAATATACAGCACCTATATAATAATTCAGGTTATTCTTGTTAAAAAAATGCCCTTGTTTCCTAGTGAAAGATACAAGCCTAATTAGTCATGGCCCTTTTCAAAGTGTTTACCACTTTGGAAATAAATTAAAATGAAAATACAACATATTTTTTTTTTATTTTTTTTTCAACTTTTATTTATTTTTGGGACAGAGAGAGACAGAGCATGAATGGGGGAGGGGCAGAGAGAGAGGGAGACACAGAATCGGAAACAGGCTCCAGGCTCTGAGCCATCAGCCCAGAGCCCGACGCGGGGCTCGAACTCACGGACCGCGAGATCGTGACCTGGCTGAAGTCGGACGCTTAACCGACTGCGCCACCCAGGCGCCCCATGAAAATACAACATATTATGGAAACCAATTTGACAATACATTTCATATATTGAAAAAAAAAAAGAAAGAAAGAAAAAAAAAGAAAATACAACATATCAAAATATATAGAATTGAGGGAAATATATAGCACTAAATACCCATACTGGAAAAGAAGAAAGATCTTAAATCAGTAGACTCAGTTTCTACCCTAAGAAATTAGAGGAAAACAGCAAATTAAATCTAAAGTAAACATTAAAAAGAAAAACAAAAAGAAAAAGAAAAAAAATTAGGGACACCCAGATGGCTCAGTCAGCAGATCATACAGCTCCTGATCTTGCAGTTGTGAGTTGAAGCCCCATATTGGGTGTAGAGCTTACTTTTAAAAATTAATTAATTAATTAATTAAAAATAATAAATTTATTTAAAAATTTTTAAAGAGAAAAGCATAAATCAACAAAACAAAAATAACAGAGAAAATTTTTAAAACCAAAAATTGGGTTTGTGAGATCAATAAAATTAATCAACTACTGGCCATACTAAACAAGAAATAAATGAGAAAAAACACAAATTAGTATCAGGAATGAGAGTGGTGGCAAAACTATAAAAGTCACAGATATTAAAATGAAAGAATATTTTAAACATTTTCTGCCACTGGGGAGCCTGGGTGGCTCAGTCAGTTGAGTGCCTGACTTTGGCTCAGGTCATGATCTCACAGTTAGTGGGTTCAAGCCGTGTCAGGCTTTGCACTGACAGCTCAGAGCCTGGAGCCTGCTTCAGATTCTGTGTCTTCCTCTCTCTCTGCCCCTTCCCTGCTCTTGTTCTCTCTCTCTCTCTCTCTCTCTCTCTCTCTCCCTCCCTCCCTCCCTCTCTCAAAAGCAAATGAACATTTAAAAAAATTTAAACATATTTTACCATTAAACTTAAAACTTAGATGAAATGGATAATGCTCATTCAAGGATAATAGATAATCTGAATACTTACTAAATTTGTAGTAACAAACATTCGCACATTCACACAGTGAAAACTTCTGGCACAGATGGCCTCACTCCTGAATTCTACACTTAATTCTACACTAACTTTCCTGAAAATAATGAATAAGGAAGATGTCCAAATTCAGTCTATGAAGTCAACTTTAACCAGATCCCAAAATCAGTTATTATAAGAAAACTAAAAACCAATATTATTATTGGACATGGATGCAAAAATTCTCTTAAAATTTTTGCAAATGAACTCCAACAATACATGAAAAGGATACTATGCAGTGATTTAGTGGGGTTTATCTCAGAAATGCTAGGGTGGTTTGTAGTCAAAAATCAGTCAGAGGGGAAGGGGCCTGGGTGGCTCAGTCGGTTAAGAGTACAACTCTTGATTTTGGCTCAGGTCATGATTTCATGGTTCATGAGATGGAGCCCCGCGTTGCTTGGGATTCTCTATTCCTCTCTCTCTGCCCTTCCCCTGCATGTGCACATGCATGTGTGCTTACACATTCTCTCTCAAAATAAATAAACATTAAAAAAATTCAGTCAATGTAATTCACTACAATAATAGACTAAAAAGAAAAATCATATGATCTTCTCAATAGATATGGAAAAAGCATTTGACAAAATCTAACCTCCATTACTCATTTCTTTTAGGCCCTCAGGAAACTAAGAATAGAAATAACTCAACCTGCTAAAAGGGCCTCCACAAAAAAAACCTACAGCTAACATCATACTGAATGTTGTTCACCTGAAGTAGATAACAAGACAAGAATGTCCTCTCCCATTACTTCTAATCAGCATATCGAAGGTTCTAGCCAGTGCAATAAAGCAAGAAAAAGAAATTAAAAGTGAAATAATTTGGAAGGAAAAACTAAAATGCTATTCATAAACAACATAACCATTTATATAGAGAACCCTACAAAAGCTACAAAATTACTAGAACTAATAAGTAAACTTATTAAGCAGGGTATGGAGTCAATATAAAAAAATCAGCTGTATTTCTAAGTAATAGCAACAATTATAACTGATATTAGAATATAAATCAGTTAAAATAATATCAAAATATAAAATATGTAGGGACAAATCAGTAAAAAGATATATAACTTGTACACTGAAAGCTACAAGGAAGTACTAATTTAAGTAAATGGAGAAATATACTATATTTAAGGACTGGAAGACTCAGTATTCCAAAACATTAGTTCTCAACAAATTGATCTACAGCTTCAATGTAATCCTAATCAAAATCCAAGTGACCTTTTATTTAGAAATTAACAAGCTTATTTTTACATATATGGGAAATCAGACCTAATCATACCTAAAATAGCCCCAAAAAACTTTGACAAAGAATACAAATCTGGAATATTTACATACCACTACTTGATTTCAAGACCTGTATTGTAGTAGTAATCAAGGCAGTATGGTATTATAAAGAGAGATAAATAAATCAATGGAACGGAATAAAAATCAGAAATATCCCCTTACATATATGTCAATTCATTTTCAACAAAGGTAAGAAGACAATTCGCTGAGGAAGTTAAATTATTTTAATAACTAGTGCTGGAATTATTGGATAGTCATATGTAAAAAACAACCTTGACTTGCTTCACACCATTTACAAAAATTAATTCAAAATAGATCAAAGATTAAATGTAAGAGCTAAAACTATAGAACTTCTCAAAGAAAATGTAGGGAAAGATCTTCATGATCTTGAATTTGGCAAAGATTTCTTAAGATGACACAAAAATTCCAAACAAAAAAGGAAAAACTCAGTAAATTTGACTCCATCAGAATTTAAATCTTTTGTTCTTCTAAAGATCATTTATGAAAATTAAAAGGCAAGTCACAGACTAGGAGAAATATGCGCTAAGTATGTATCTGATAATGGCCTTATATTTAGAATATATAAAGTAATCTTAATATTCAATAATAAAAAACCAAATGATCCGATTTTTAAAAATATTAAAATGATTCGAACAAACATTTCACTAAAGAGAATATATATAGATCTCTTAAGAAGAACTTGAAAAAATGCTAAAGATCATTGTTTTTAGGAAAATACAAATTGAAAGCAAATGAAAAATCACTATCTACCCACTAGAATGACCATATCAAGTGTTGGCAACAATGTAGAAAAACTGCTCATACACTGCTGGTTTGAATGCAAAATGGTGTTAACTATTTTGGAAAACAATTTTCTAGTTTCCTAAAAGTTAAAACTGTATCTATCAGACCACCCAAGCCTTCCACTTCTTATTTACTCAAGTAAAACAAAAGCATATGCCCATGCAAAGATATATGCACAAATGTTTACAGCAGCTTTAGTTGTGATAGCCAGAATTGGAAAAGAACCCAAAAGACCAATAACAGGTAAAGTGAATAAATAAATTTTGCTATATTCCTATAATGGAATACTACTTAGCAATAAAAAGTAATAGATTATTGATACTCACAAAAACATGGATGAATCTGAAAGTAAAGATGCTGAGTAAAAGAAGCCACACTAAAAAAATGTCATATGACTTCATTTATATACAATTCTTGAAAATGCAAACTAATCTATAATGACAGATTGATCCATGCTTGCCTGTGGATGGAGGTTGGAAGGGAGAGGAAAAATACAAAGGGCAGAAATATATCGATTTGAAACTTAACGCCATAGTAATTGTTATGGAAAATATTTCTGCATCTGGCCCGGTAGTGGTACTTGAGATTCATAAAGATAACCCCTTGTCGGTCTTTCACATGTATTTATCAAATGACCATCTCTTTACTTTTGTTGCTTAATATACTTAACAAAAATACCAGTCTTCTCAAGAAAGCAATGTGGTTTAGGAAACCTTCATCCTAATTAAGTGGTATATTAACAGGAAAAGTTTGGGAACCACTGCCAATGTAAATTTGTTCTTTTGAAATGAGGGAAGAAACGGGGGTAAAGTCTGTGAAATCCATGCTGTGAAAGGCTTGGATCCTCTTTGACCTGACATTACCCAGATCAGCTTGGACCAATTTCAGAGGAGCCTTCTCTATAGTAATAGGATTAATTATGGGGGAATAGCAGCACGAATTATGCCAGACTTATGTAGCTTTAGCATCTACATTCTTATAAGCTTCAACTGGAAGACCAAAGGATTAAGACCTAGAAAATTTTTGTTGTCATTCAGGTTCAATCCCTGGGCAACCTTAAGCAAATCATTTGTTCATTCAAATATCTATTAGGTACCAATTAATTGTGTATCATGCACTTTTCTGGCTCTACAGATAATAAGATGAAGGTATCATCTCTGCCCTCAAAAAGTTCAGAATCTGGTAAATTATAAGTTTATTGTAAAAATTAATATTCCAATATAAAAATCTACCCACATCTCCAGATCTCAGTTTCCTCAGGGAAGAATTCAGTCTAGAGTTTTTATAAGATCCTTCCATTCATACAAGACACTTGGCACATACAAGAAAAACAAAAAAAAAAGTAAATAAGGGAGAAGTCTCATCCCCCATGACTTTCTGAGCCTAACTAGTTCAGAGTGGGCTGATACTGGAACATTGACCACCTTCCAGTAAATATCCAGCCTCACTGCATAGGTCTCAAGAGGCTAAGTTGTCAAGGCACTACCTAGATTTTATGCCAGATAGAACAAAAGGTCATTACAGACAAGGTCAGCCTTATGATTAGACTGCTGACCTAAACATGGCTTTCTCTCTGTGTGCATTGCTATCCAACATTCCTTGCAGCAGGGGTTATAAGGGAAGGCCTCCAAGATTCCTTCTAGTTCTATAGGTTCTACAAAACCTTGGTTATATGCTTATTTAGTCTCTTGTAGGAAGAAAAAGAATGGACTCTGCTCAAAGGCTAGGGGGAAGCTGGCAAGTAAGAAGCCACATTTTAGTACCAGTGAAAGTGCTATAATCACTGAGTGCTTTGAGTGCATGCAGAAAGGGGCACCAAGGGCAGGACATGAAAGAAAGCTCCTGGAGAGCTTCCAGGAACAGGCAACACTGGAAGGAATAAGCATACTAAAAATAACCAAAAGTCTAACATTGTTCAAGTTGCAATACCTTTCTAAGATGAGTTTACCACTTACATGAATTCCAAAACTTCTGTTCATAATAAGACTCTTGGGTGTAACTACTATAGTAATTAGGCACCCACTACATCTGGAGAGAATGTGTACCTCCTGTGGGAAAACTGATGAGGGAGTTTCAAGCTTGCATGCTCCTCTTGGCAATAAAGACAGAATGATAATTCCTAGAGCTGTGCCTCTCAATTGTAAGCTTGAATCAGAATCCCCCAGAAGTCTTATCAAAACACAGATTCCAGGGACCAATATCCTTGGCACCCTGTTCTAAGACATTCTGATTTAGTAGGTCTAGGCCGGAGGCTGAAGAATTTGCATTTCTAGTAAAACCCCAGATGATGCTAATGGTGCTGGTCAATGCTGGGCCATAAGTTTGAAGCACACTTAGAGTTGTATTGCTGCAGAGCAATGGTTCTCAAATGTTAGCCTGTTTCAAAATCACCTGGACAGCTTGTTAAAATAGAGGTTGATGAAACCAGAAGCTGATTCTTTGAAAGAATTAACAAAATTGATAAACCACTAGCCAGTTTGGTCAAAAAGAAAAAGGAAAGGACTCAAATAAATAAAATCAAGAATGAAAGAGGAGAGATCACAACCAACACAGCAGAAATAAAAACAATAATAAGAGAATATTATGAGCAATTATATGCCAGTAAAATGGGCAATCTGGAAGAAATGGACAAATTCCTAGAAACATATACACTACCAAAACTGAAACAGGAAGAAATAGAAAATGTGAACAGACCCATAACCAGTGAGGAAATCGAATTAGTAATCAAAAAATTGCCAAAAAACAAGAGTCCAGGACCAGATGGCTTTCCAGGGGGAATTCTACCAAACATTTAAGGAAGAGTTAACACCTATTCTCTTGAAACTGTTCCAAAAAATAGAAATGGAAGGAAAACTTCCAAACTCTTTCTATGAAGCCAGCATACCTTGATTCGAAAACCAGAGACCCCACTAAAAAGGAGAACCAATTTCCCTGATGAGCATGGATGCAAAAACTCTCAACAAGATACTAACCAACCAGCTCCAACAATACATTAAAAAAACTATTCACCAAGACCAAGTGAGATTTATACCTGGGATGCAGGGCTGGTTCAATATCCACAAAACAATTAATGTGATTCATCACATCAATAAAAGAAAGGACAAGAACCATATGATCCTCTCAGTAGATGCAGAGAAAGCATTTGACAAAATACAGCATCCTTTCTTGATAAAAACCCTCAAGAAAGCAGGGATACAAGGAGCATACCTTGAGATCATAAAAGCCATATATGAATGACCCAATGCTAATATTATCCTCAATTGGGAAAAACTAAGAGCTTTCCCCCTAAGGTCAGGAACAAGACAGGGATGTCACTCTCACCACTTTTATTCAACATAGTAGTATTGGAAGTCTTAGCCTCTGCAATCAGACAACACAAAGAAATAAAAGGCATCCAAATCAGCCAGGAGGAGGTCAAACTTTCACTCTTCACAGATGACATGATACTTTATATGGAAAATGCAAAAGATCCCACCAAAAAACTGCTACAATTGATTCATGAATTCAGCAAGGTTGCACAGAAATCGGTTGCATTCCTATACACCAACAATGAAGCAACAGAAAGAGAAATCAAGGAATCAATCCCAGTTACAGTTGCAGCAAAAACCATAAAATACCTAGGAATAAACCTAGCCAAAGAGGTGAAAAATCTATACACTGAAAACTATATAAAGCTTATGAAAGAAATTCAAGAAGACACAAAGAAATGGAAGAAGATTCCATGCTCCTGGACAGGAAGAACAAATATTGTTAAAATGTCAATATTACCAAAGCAATCTACATATTCAATGCAATACCTATCAAAGTAACACCAGCATTCTTCACAGAACTAGAACAAATCATCCTAAAATTTGTATGGAACCAGAAAAGACCCCAAATAACCAAAGCAATTTGGAAAAAAACAAAAACAAAAACAAAAACAAAGCAGGAGGCATCACAATCCCAGACTTCAAGCTATACTACAAAGCTGTAATCATCAAGACAGTATGATACTAGCACAAGAACAGACACTCAGATCAATGGAACAGAATAGAGAACCCAGAAATGGACCCACAAATGTATGGCCAACTAATTTTTGACAAAGCAGGAAAGAATATCCAATGGAATAAAGACAGTCTCTTCAGCAAGCGGTCCTGGGAAAACTGGACAGCAACATGCAGAAAAATGAATCTGGACCACTTCCTTACACCATACACAAAAATAAACTCAAAATGGATAAAAGACCTAAATGTAAGACAGGAAGCCATCAAAATCCTCGAGGAGAAAGCAGGCAAAAACCTCTCGACCTTGGCTGCAGCAACTTCTTACTCAACACGTCTCTGGAGGCAAGGGCAACAAAAGCAAAATGAACTACTGGGACCTCATGAAAATAAAAAGCTTCTGCACAGCAAAGGAAACCATCAGCAAAACTAAAAGGCAACCGACAGAATGGGAGAAGATATTTGCAAACGACGTATCAGATAAAGGGTTAGTATCCAAAATCTATAAAGAACTTATCAAACTCAACACCCCCAAAAACAAATAATCCAGTGAAGAAATGGGCAAAAGACATCAATAGACACTTCTCCAAGGAAGACATCCAGATGGCCAACCAACACATAAAAAAATGCTCAACATCACTCATCATCAGGGAAATATAAATCAAAGCCACAATGAGATACCACCTTACACCTGCCAGAATGGCTAACATTAACAACTCGGGCAACAACAGATGTCAGTGAGGATGCGGAGAAAGAGGATCTCTTTTGCATTGTTGGGGGGAATGCAACCTGGTGCAGGCACTCTGGAAAACAGTATGGAGGTTCCTCAAAAAACTAAAAATAGAACTACCCTACGACCCAGCAATTGCACTACTAGGCATTTATCCAAGGGATACAGGTGTGCTGTTTTGTAGGGACACATGCACCCCCATGTTTATAGCAGCACTATCAACAATAGCCAAAGTATGGAAAGAGCCCAAATGTCCATCGATGAATGAATGGATAAAGAAGATGTGGTATATATATACAATGGAGTATTACTCGGCAATCCAAAAGAATGAACTCTTGCCATTTGTAACTATGTGGATGGAACTGGAAGGTATTATGCTAAGTGAAATTAGTCAGAGAAAGACAAAAATCATATGACTTCACTCATATGAGGACTGTAAGAGACAAAACATGAATATAAGGGAAGGGAAACAAAAATAATATAAAAACAGGGAGGGGGACAAAACAGAAGAGACTCATAAATATGGAGAACAAACCGAGGGTTACTGGAGGGGTTGTTGGAGGAGAGATGAGCCTAATGGGTAAGGGGCATTAAGGAATCTACTCCTGAAATCATTGTTGCACTATATGCTAATTTGGATGTAAATTTTAAAAAATAAAAAAATAAAATTAAGAAAAAAAATTAAAAAATTAAAAAATAAAAGAGGTTGTATCTGAGCCCTACTCCCAGTGTTTCTGATGTATTAGGTCTTGGGTAGGGTTTGAGAATTTCCATATCTAACAAGTTCCCAGGTGATGCCCATGCTGCCCGTCCTAGGACTGCTCTCTAAATAGCATTGCCTAGAGGAACTTCCTGCATAACAGCGTTTTTTTGTCAAGAATTGTCCTGACTCCTAAAAATCTTTTTGAAAGATATACTGGAGCCGTAGACAGCACATGTAGGCTAGAGTCAAATGTAAGGTAGAGGATATCAACAGGAAAGAAGAGACAATCGGTAGGGAACAAGTGGAAGGAGAGGAGAAAACCTTTTAAGCACACACCAACAAAGTGGTGAAGTAGAAAGACTTTTTAATCACACAGACATAGGTTCAAATCCCATGTATGGAGGGAGCTATCTGATGCAAGAAACATGTATTAAACCCTTTTCTCACCTGCAAATGAGGATAGTGATTTTTAAATAGGATTCTTGTGTGTGTTCCCTGTAAGGAATATATTTAAGCACCCAATACATAATCAGAAGCAATAAAATAGGGCAGCCCCTTGTACAAGTCCATGAATTTTAGAGTGTACAAGGAAAAACTTGAATTGTTTTCCAAATAAGTGTTATGAGATTTCAGTCAAGTGTTCACACATTCCAAAAAGGTCTGCTTTCTTCTCAGTAGAGACTAGGGCTAGATGGTTCTAGGTCCTCCTCCTTCTTTAAACTATTTTAAGATTAAGGAAAAAGACTGCCACTAAGAGGCTGAATAAATGAAAGTACATCTGAAGTATATTATCATTTCCGAAGCAGAAGAAAACAGTGTCTGACAGACTTGGTCCAATCCGGCTTCATGAGGAGACATCTAATAGAATTGGAAACGGACATGAAATCCATTGCTGATTTCAAGCAACAGGTTAGGCTGAACATCCCCACTCACCACCAGCCTCTCTACATTCACCTCACCTTTCCCACCCCAAGGAAAATTAGCCTCGTGTGTTGGGGTTTGGGATTTAGGCATTTCCAGTGATTTACATGTTAACAGTAGCACTCTTCAAGGTCCAGTGTGTGGAGGAGGGAGCAAATATAAGTCTTGTTCTCATTCCAGACCTCTGGTCTCCCCAGCACATGGCATGCTAAAATCCAGGTTGAAATGATTTAGGTTTTCTGCCTATTCACTCCAAGCAAGGTTCACATCACACATAAATAAGGTTTCCCTACTGTCAACATGGCATTTATGTTCTTGTGCCAGGATTTATTTTGATATTCCCAAAGTTCTCAATTCTACGCATTTTCCAACTATTGTCTGCCTTCCTGACATAGTGCTAATTTGACCCAGAAGTCCATTCCTGGCAGCATCGGATAGGAAGATTTTTATGATGTATTTGTACAACTGTCACACTAGGACAGCAAGGAGGTTAAGGAAGTTCCCTGCCAGCATTGCCCCTCCCCCTCCTCCACCATTTCAACCAATGGTCTATATGTTTCTAAGCTTCTACTACCCCCTCTAAGCAAAGACAAGATCACAAACCAATAGCCTTTGTTTCTATTTTTAAACCTTTATTTTCTATAACAAAAGTATACCTATGTCCTTTTAAAAATATCACGTTAAACCAAAATGTTTATAATTAAAGTGATCATATAATTTATTATCCAAACTGGGACACTTATTTCTGGCACAAATATTAAACCAAATGGCATATGGAACATGAGGCGTAAACCAGAACTGTCATGGATAAACCAATATATATTGTTGTTCTACTTCTAATGGAAAACAGCAGTTCCTGACCTACTTCCAAAATTTTATGTCATTCTCTACTATCACTATTAACTCTTTCATAGCTATTTCTCCTGGAAAATGTCTCCATTTTTCCAAATAATATAATATTATGGCTACTTTTTGATTAATCAATTTTACACTGTAACTATTGATTTCCCATTATGATAGAACAGGACTGAGTGCTCATACCATTGATCCCCCTTCCGCTTCCTCCTAATATAACTGTTTTACTATTTTTAGTTAAATGAATAATGTTTACAGAATTAACTATGTAAATACTATTCACTACAGAATCAAGTAATATAAAAGCATTTTATTAAATGATTACATATCCCTTCTTATACTCTTTATAAAAATAATTTAAGTTTGTCCTGAATTTAATAGTTGCATTGTTTCCTGATTTACATAATTTTCAACCCACGTATCTTTATTTTTTTCCAATTACTCTACCATATCTGCTATCTATGTGCTCTCCCCACCCTGACCTCATGCACTATTATATCTTATGTTCTATCAAGCCCCCTTTATTTCCAGGCTTCTCCTTCCTGGACCCTCCAGTCCTCTTGCTCCAATTTGAACCAATGGCTGCTGCCCATGTGTCATCCTGAATATTCTTTTTATTCCTCTTTTGAGGTCTATTCACTATTTCTTGAAAAACAGGTCTTCCTTTTCTTGATTTATTTTTCATTGTGATGAAACAAATTCATTGGACACTTTGAAAATAATGCATGAGTGCATGAATCCTCACATATGTGAAAATGTCTTTTTTAGCTGACGTTCTACTGATAATATGACAAGATATGGAATTAATTGTAAGTAGGAAATCACTTTCAGTCCAAATTGTGAAGTATTCTATCTATTTCCTTATAGTATTGGGAAGGCAATAAATAAGATGCCACTCTGAAGCTTATGCCTTTATGGGTGAGGTGATTTTACTTTTCCTCTCTGGAAACTTTTAGAATCTTCTTCTGTATCCCTGTTCCATCATTAAGTGCTTTGGAGTGAATCTTTTTCAGTCCTGCTACTGGAACTCACTGAACCCATATCCATCTGTTTTTAGAAGTATTTTTCTATTCATTTGTGATGATTTTCTACTTTTAAAAAATGTTATTTTTAGAACTCCTATCATCCAAATTTTGGATATCAGAGATATACTCTGGTCTTCCATGATTTTTTCTAAACAATCAATCTCTTTCTCTCCTTTTTTCACTCTCTGGGAGGGTTCTTTGACTATCTTCCAACCATTTACTTCTTTTTTTAATATTTATTTTTAATTTTTTAAACATTTATTTATTTTTGAGAGACAGAGCATGAGCAGGAGAGGGGCAGAGAGAGAGGGAGACACAGAATCCAAAGCAAGCTCCAGGTTCTGAGCTGTAGGCACAGAGCCCGACACGGGGCTCGAACCCACAAATAATGAGATCATGACCTGAGCCAAAGTCGGACACTTAACTGAGCCACTCAGGCATCCCTACTTAATTCTTTATGTTATAAATTATATATCAAACTTGCAAAACTTCTCTTTTTCTAATTTTTCCTTCTTCATTGTTTTCTGAGTATAATAATCCTTGTCTATTTCTGAATTGCAGAGCAGAATGCTCCTTCTCTTTCCTGAATTACCTTTGTTTCTTCGAGTTCATCTGTCTATTTTCATCTCTGTTTCTTAAAGGAAACTTTCTTCAAGTGGACAGTGGTTCATGATTGTCCATTCATGTTTAATAATAAGACACTAAGACACCAAGGATATGACTGGAAATTCTCTGATTACAAATGAGGATCAGTAACTAAAACTTTAAGGCGTTATGGGGTAGAACTTCCCCTGAGAAATTCCCTTCCCTTCAGGCTATTCTAAGAGCCTCCAGTGTCAGTGTGTGCTTTCTCCAGTTATCTTTTGCCACACAACAAGCCATCCCAAAATGTAGTGGCTTATAACAAAAACATCTATTTTGCTTATGAATCTGGAATTGGAGCAGTTCTCATCAGGGACATCGTGTCTCTGCTCTACTTGGCATCGTCTAGAGCAGCTCAAGGGCTGGGAGCTGCAACACTCAAGGCTTGTCAGACACCTGTCTATCTCTGTGCAATCTCTGCACGTAATCTCTCTAGTTTGGCAGTTTCAGGAAAGCGGAAATCTTACACATTGGCTCAAGGTTCTCAAAGTGTATGAACTGAGAGAGAGAGAGGGAGAGAGAGAAAGAGAGACCTCAGGTAAAAGCTATAAAGCTGTATCCCTCTTATTTTCTGGCCCCAGAAGTTGTAGAGCATCACTTTGGCGATACTGGTTGCAGCAACACACTCCTTCCCAGATTCGAGGGAAAAGTGCAGAGATGGCACATCTCAGCATCTCCATGGGAGAATTGTCAGGACAGATGTATATCCCACCTCACAGGTGTCTATGTGTGTAGATATACACGCATAGATAGTTATGTTACATTTGGAAAATAAAAACTGCCTCAATCTGCTGTTTATTTCTGAAGCCTTTTAGTGATTTCTGATCCCCTTTTGTGGAGTAGGGGGGTTAGACTCTTCCTGCAGGTGTTCCACAAGCAAGGAAGAAGCTAGTGTCTGAATCTTCAGCCTCTGAAGTTCAACTCTCCACAGAAGAACACTTCAGCCTTCCGTTAGGATGCTAGATGCCTGCCGTTCTGCCTCCATCTTAGATTCTGAATAGTGACTTTCAAACAATCTTTATATTTCAGTACTGCTCTTTTCCAGAATCTTAACCTGCAAAGACTCTTCCAGGAACATCAAGGCTTTTCTCATTAACAGTCTCCTTTGCACACCATGGCTTTCTGTCTGTTTGGTCCCATATAATTTTAACTTCTTTACTACCACTCAACTGGTTTCAGGAAAAAGAGGCGATAAACATCTTCATGATAAATCAGTCATCTTTAACCATATCCCAAGGCCCCAACGAGAAGGTGTGTAATGAAGACAGAAAGGCCTTTGGCCTTGTTTTGAATACCACAGGTTCAAATTTTAAAAAGAAGATGGTAGCAATGGGGGAAAAGTTAGCTTTCTTGATATGATTTGCCCTGCCGTTCCCTGCACTGTTCCTGCAAGAAGCACGGGAGCACGATCACCAGACTGCCTCTTAGAAGCAGAATGACCGGTCCCCCAGTCTCCGCTCTATTCTACTGTTTTTAGCCAATGGTTTAAGATTTCAGCACCTGTAAAAGGCAACCAATCCCACCTACCTCATTGAGCCATTTTACGACACACCTAATGTATTTAGAATGATTCCTGGCAAACAGTGAGCATGCGAACTTTCAGCTGTCATTATGGAGCAACATCCCCGACTCTTTCACACTTCTTTAAGTTCTTCCTTCAAAATGCACTGTTGGAAAATTTCTATTTACGTTTTCATCAAAACTCTTGTCCTTTATTCTCTTCAGTCTAATAACCAAAAAGCTCACGAATCCCTAACCATTTTCAGTCTACTGCAGCATTTGCAATATATTTGGAATCATTTCTTTATGTAGCTGGAGCATCATTTATGCTCTACACCATTTAGAGTATAAGAGAGAATAAGCTCAATAGGAATTTCATAACTAATCTTATTTGCTCATTAAAATAAATTCTTATTTTCTGACGTCCTGAAACAACATCTATCATAAAATGTAATTTAATGCAAAAGAGAGAAAGAGAAAGACAAAGACAAAGAGGAAGAAAAGAAAAAAAGAAAAGAAAAGAAAAAAGGGAGTAAGAGAGAAAGAGAGAAGGGACAGAGGAAGGAAGGAAGGAAGGAAGGAAGGAAGGAAGGAAGGAAGGAAGGAAGGAATTTAGTAATCAGTTCCCCAGCTTCCAGTCATTTCCATTCTCTGTGTATATGTGAATACTTAAGAACACTTTTTTGAATTTTTCTGCCTATACATATTGAATATTAATCCAGAACAATGTCTTGGATTTTTCTTTGCAGTTAGTTAGTATCTGTTACACATTAAAGAGAAAACTGTTGTGGAAAGTTTTAGGATACATCAGTTACAAAGCCTAGATCTCTGGGAACTACAAAATCAAAAAGAAAGAGGCAACCACGGCCAACACAGGAAACCCGATTTACAGGCTCACTCTACCGGTGGAAATGTTTGCAGCTGCAGAAAGGTCTATGTACATTGCTTACATATTTGTGGTTTGACCCTAATTCATCCAATGATCCAGCAGTCTGATTTTTTATACTCGTATTTGCAGAGAATACTTTTTTTTAACCTGTTAAATGGATTTTTCTTTTATCACTCAAGAAAGGCGAGAACCAACTCCTTCTATAAATATTTCCGTTATTTGGAATAGATTACATTAAATGCACATTAAAATTGAGGATATGCATTTAGTGTGCCACTTGGTACAATGCACTTAATTACACACAGCCTTACTGCTGCGACTACATTTTGATAGGTGAGACAGGAAAAACACAAAAAGAACTAGAAAAGCGATATTCTTCCACAGCATAAAACAGTTCTCGTGTTTAGTATTCCATCCAGAGTGTTTATAAAGTATGTGAAGCGCACAGAATTAATTACAAAATTTTTACATTTCTTATGTTATTTGTATATATGACAATGCTCTAAACCAAGAAATTTCACACTGAAATCAAAATATATGTAGAACAAATGCCTTACCCTCCTATCTTTGTTTTTCAGCCACTTATATTTGCTTGCCCACTTGTTTTTCGGATGATTCATGGATGTGGATTGCCAAATAGGCCAAAAGCACAGGAGAAGGCTCCAAAGTAATTAAACCCAGGGTGAAGACTGAAATAAAGGGATTTTTTTTCATCTTTTATTTCTTCCAGAAAGAAAAGTCAAATGTTCATGTTCTCGAAGAGGAGAATACATACTTTCAAGTCTTTCAAGTCTTTTCAAGTTGTGGATTTTAAGTTGTCATAAATAACTTTGAAATTAAAGGGAGCATGCTCTCAAGTACGTCTCTATATTGTCTGCATGAGGTGAGACAAAACCAGAGGTATTCGTGATGAATTCCAACTCTTAAAGGTATAGAAACTTGCCTTCTAACCATCCACAAATGAGAATCAATCAGACAGCCAAAGTGACTTCTCAGTTCACCATCATCTTTCAAAGACAAAATGGGACCACCCATAGCCAACCTTGTCTAAACTCTAGGAAAAAAGAAATGGCCCTCCCTTCTTGTCGCATTAGACAGTGATGGGCCCACAGTGAGAGGGGTTACAGAGGACAGCTTTGTATGACCATTAAGCTATAAAGGTATGTCCAAGGATATTCAGTACAGGCTAGAATATAAATTTTTATCATTAGCATGAAGATTCATATTGCACACAAACAAATCTCTAAGTGTTCATCAGGACAATCTATTCTGAACGGAGTTCTAAGTTCTGATGAGCATCCTAGAGTGGCCTGAATGAATCATGGTTGAAAAACACATGTCTTTTTTTCCAAAACAAGCTACTGAAAAACACCTAATTCACAAATATGAGGTAGGAAGGTTTAGAGGGAACAAATAGAAAAGACCTGGATCTGATGCAGCTCCTTAAAAATTATGGTTTTCATTGTATAGGGGGTTTTCATTGTATAGAGTCCCCTCAAGTGCTTCACATAAAACTGAGATATTTAGTTATTAATATTTGTAACCCACTTTTATTGCCAAGTGTAGTTCCTAAATTTGAAGGCCTATCTAACAAATTTCCAGATAATGTGCCCAATAGTGATCCAAGGATCCACACTGTGCATTACCGTAGAGGAATGTACTGGATGACGGTGTCTTTTGTTAATAATTTCCCTGACCCATAAACATCTTTATAGAAGGGATACTGGAGCAGTAGATGGCAGATGTGCCACCAGAGATTGGAAGGCAAGAGAGTATTCGTAAGAAAGAAGAGATGGTAGGTAGAAACCAAGTAAAAAGAGAAGAGAGAAGATTTTAGGCACATAGAACAAAGTGGTAAAGTAGAAAGAACACCTATTTTCTAGTCACATGGACTTAGGTTCATGTTCAAATCTCATCTCTGGTGCTATGCATGATGCTATCTGGTGCAAGACATATATTCTAAACCCTTTTCTTACCTTCAAATGAGGATAATGATGTTCTTTCTGATAGGATTGTTATGTGTGTTCAATGTGGGAAATATACTAAAGCAACTAGCACACAGTAAGAAACAATAAAATAATACAAGTTTGTTACACACAAGCGCACAAATTTTAGAGTACAGAGGAAAAGAGTGCACCAGTTTCCCAAATTTCCTTTATTGTTGTCCCTTGTAAGTAGCATGATCTTCTTGGCCAAGGGCAGTGAAGTCAGCATGGCATGACTGGATTTCCAGTGACATAGTTCTCAAGAACAGTAGGTTGCACTTCTTTTTCTCAATTTAATATCCATCCCCCCATGTACATGATCATGGAATCGTTTCATCTAGAAGAGGCAACAGCTTTTCATTTCACATGAGTGATGATGAACTACTCTTTACAACATTTTCAGTATTTTTTAAATTTTTTTTAATGTTTTATTTACTTTTGAGAGAGAAAGGGAGACAGAGCATGAGCGGGGAAGGAGCAGAGAGAGAGGGAGACACAGAATCTGAAACAGGCTCCAGGCTCTGAGCTGTCAGCACAGAGCCCGACGCGGGGCTCGAACTCACGGACCGCGAGATCATGACCTGAGCCGCAGTCGGAGGCTCAACCAACTGAGCCACCCAGGCTCCTTCAGTATTTTTTTAAGACACCAGAGGATAAATTAAAAAGTTACATTTTTATTTTGAGAGACTAGAATCAAAGGAAGGCGTGAGTTGCTTTTGATGCAAGTACCATTTTTTCGTCTAGGCAAAACGTCATCTGTGTGCTTTGGTTTTGTACACGTTTTTCTCTCCTAGGCCTAAAACTATTGAGATGAATTATTATTTCCTATTTTGATATTTCTAGCTATAATAATTTTATCCTCATGAAATACTACTTGATGCTGCAATGCATTAAGATTATACTACATTTAGAATAAAGCCAATAATACCTGAAGCATACATGTATGCTATGTTGCCGAAATTATCGTAAGAGCCAGCAGTCATTGACTGAACATCTCCTAGGTGCCAGACGGCACATGTGGGCTTCATATTCATGCTCTAATTTCCTTGTAAGAGAACTGGGGACATCTTTCCATAGTCATCAAGGCTCAAAGAGGCCAAACTGAAAATCTCCTCTTCACCAAAGCTGAATTGCATTAATTCTTTCCCATGACAGATCCCATTCACAGGCCATAAATCACACTGGTTAAACCTATGGTGTTGTTATCGGCTACTGAGTCCATACCCAGAAGGTAATTATTGATAAACATGGGCTGCCAGGATCCCAATGGCCCCTGTCACTCACTTCCATTCATGACTGCCTCATCAGCCATGAGACATGGAGGCAGCTCCATAAAGAAGTGATGACAGCAGTGTCCCTCCAGGAATGTGTGAAAGTGAAAGGGTATGACCTCTCACCTTTTCAATCTCCACTGGCTTCTTGCCTTCATCCGACAAATATGTTCCTCTTTCTGGTTTCCTTTACTCCACTTCCTTCTCTCTTTTCATCCTCTCCTGGACTTCTTTCACTATTTACAAATGTCTAAACATTTATCAAGGTACTCTTACAATTTATTGGCCTCCAATTATGAACAAAGCATTTGCCATATGTCTAACCCTCACAAAAACTTGTAATGATAATGAAAGAACCACCTGTGTTTTAGAAAACTTCATTACTAGGGTTTAAATTCCACATCTGTATGAGGGCAAGGCCTGAGTATCACTTTCTGTACCCTCAGAGAACCTCCTAGAGATGTCCAAGCCAGCTGAATCCCTTTCTCACCAGACCAGAATAAAGACCAATCTTCTACTGCAAATTGACATTTTTAATTTTCACTATGAAGTTGAGTTATCAAGTGCAATTATCTCTTGTGCTTTTCATGTGGCTAGAAGTGTCTTCATATAAGGTTATAAAGTGTCAGGATGATCTTTTAGAATGTTCCCTTGAGGGGACAAGGCCATGGCCATTTAATTCTGAATCTTTAGTCTCCTTGCTGGAAGGTCTGTAAGAAGAAAACTTTCAGGGGTGCTTGGGTGGCTCAGTCAGTTGAGTGTCTGACTTCGACTCAGGTCATGATCTCACGGTCCGTGGGTTCGAGCCCTGCGTCGGGCTCTGTGCTGACAGCTCAGAGCCTGGAGCCTGCTTCAGATTCTGTGTCTCCCTCTCTCTCTGCCCCTCCCCCATTCATGCTCTGTCTCTCTCTGTCTCAAAAAAAATAAATAAACGTTAAAATAAACATTAAAAAAATTTTTAAAAAGAAAACTTGCCACAGAGGATAGCTCCATGAGTAAGTCTGAAAGACAAGGAGAAAGAGGGGTGGAAGAGGAGCAGAGGAAGATGAGGAGAAGTGGGCAGTTAGGAGGGCCACCATTTCCATCCAAGCCTATAAAATAAGCATTTTTAATTAGTGGCTGATTAGATCCACTGGTTAGCTCCAACCTGTGTTATATTCCACCTAACCCTCACAACCCAGGTCCCTGGCCTCTGAATAGCTTAGGTACTCTCTACTTGAGAACACTTGCACATACTTTGTTCTCTGCCTGGACTACTTTTTCCAAGTACCCAAATGATTCTCTCTCCTCTCTCAGGACACCACTCAAATGTCACTTTCTCAGTAACATCTTCCTTGATTTTGAGTTTTTAAGTTGCTACACCTAGTCCCCCACTATTTTCTCTCTTCTCCTTTACTGCTTTATTTTTCCCCATTGCACTGACCACTATCTTACATGCTATGTAGTTCACTTTTTAATTTTACTTTTTGTCACCTCCTTCCACTAGAATGTAATCTCCATGAGGATAGAGATTTTTGTTCACCACTACATCGCCAATGCCCAAACAATACCCAGCTTTTGATTTAGATCACTAAATGATCTAAAATGTATGTTGAGTGAATGGATGCACTGGAAGATAAGTCTCCCTCTACCTACCTCCTCTCATTGAACAACTAAACATTCAGTAATGTGATACAGGCATACTGTGTTTTCTTGTCCTTCGCTTTATTGTGCTTTCATAGATATCGCATTTTTTACAAATTGAAGGTATGTGGCAACCCTGCATGAGGCAAGTCTATCAGCACCATTTTTCCAACAGCATTTGCTCACCTCATGTCTCTGTGTCAGGTTTTGGTAATTCTCATATTTCAAACTTTTTCATTATTATTATATTTGTTATGGTGATCTGAAACCAGTGATCTTTGTTACTATTGTAATTGTTTGGGGGAACCACAAACCATTCCCATAGCAGAGAGAAAAATTAATCAACAAACATTGTGTTTGTTCTGACTACCCCACCAACCAAATGTTCCCCCATCTCTCTCTCTCTCCTCAGGCCTCCCTGTTCCCTGAAACACAACAATATTTTTTTAAGTTTATTTTGAGAGGAAGAGAAAGACAGCACGAGTTGGGGAATGGCAGAGAGAGAGAGAGAGAGAGAGAGAGAGAGAGAGAGAGAATCCCAAGCAGGCTCCATGCTGTCAGCACAGAGCCTGATGTGGGGCTCAAACCCGTGAACTGTGAGATCATGACCTGAGCTGAAATCAAGAGTCAGTGTCTTAACCAACTGAGCCACCCAGGTGCCTCGTGAGACACAACAATCTTAAAATCAGACCAATTAATAACCCTGCAAAGGCCTCTAGGTATTCAAATGAAAGGAAAAATCACTCATTTCCTCAAAGGGATGTCCCTATAAATCAAAAGCTGTAAATGATTAAGCTTAGTGATGACGGAGGCATGTCAAAAGCCAAGACTGTCCAAAAGCTAGGCTTCTTGCACTAAACAGCCAAGATGTGAATGCAAAGGAAAAATTCCTGAAGAAAATTAAAAGTGCTACTGCAGTGAACACATGAATCCCAAGAAAATGAACAGCTTTATTGCTGATATGGAGAAAGTTTTAGTTGCTTTAGATAGAAGATCAAACCGGCCACAACATTCCCTTAAGCCAAAGCCTAATTCAGAGCAAGGCCCTAACTCTCTTCAATACTATGAAGGCGGAGAGAGGTGAGGAAGCTGCAGAAGAAAAATTGAAAGCAGAGGTCAGTTCATAAAGTTTAAAGAAAGAAGCTGTCTCCATAATACAAAAGCACAAGATGAAGCAGCAAGTGCTGATGTAGAAGCTGCAGCAAAGTTATCCAGAAGATCCAGCTAAGACAATTCATGAAGGTGGCTACACTAAACAACTAATTTCAATATAGATGAAATAGCCTTCTACTGGCAGAAGATGCCATCTAGGACTTTCATAGCTAGAGAGGCAAAGTCAGTGTCTGTCTTCAAAGCTTCAAAGAACAAATGACTCTCTTTTTAGGGATAAATACAGCTGGTGACTTTAAATTGAAGCCAAAAATCCTAGTGCTCTTAAGAATTATGTTAAATCCACTCTGCCTGTGCTCTATAAATGAAACAACAAAGCCTAGATGACAGCACATCTGTTTACAACATGGTGTACTGAATATTTTAAGCTCCCTATTGAGAACTACTGCTTGGAAAAGAAGATTCCTTTCAAAATATGATTGCTCACTGACAATGTACCTGGTCACTCAAGAGCTCTGATGGAGATAGACAGTGAGATTAATGTTATTTCCATGCCTGCTAACACAGCATCCATTCTGCAGCCCGTGGATCAAAGAGTAATTTCAACCTTCAAGTCCTATTATTTAAGAGATCCATTTTGCAAGGCTGTAGCTGTCATAGATAGTGATACTTTTGATGGATCTGGGAAAAGTCAATTGAAAACCTTGTGAAAAGGATTAACCATTCCTGATGTCATTAACAACAATGGTAATTCGTGGAAAGAGGTTAAAATATCAACATCAACATGAACATGAGTTTGGGAGAAGTCGATTCCAACCCTTGTGGATGACTTTGAGAGGTTCAAGACTTCAGAGGAGACAGTAACTGCAGATGTGGTGGAAATACCAAGAAAACTAGAATCAGAAGTAGAACCTGAAGATGTGACTGAATTGCTGTAAGCTCATGACACAACTTGAACACATGAGGAGTTGCTTCTGATGAATCAGCAAAGAAAGTGGTTCCTTGAGATGGAATCTACTCCTGATGAAGATGCTGTGAAGACTGAAATGACAACAAAGGAATCAGAATATTCCATAAACATAGTTGATAAAGCAGAGGCAGGGTTTCAGGGGACTGACTCCCATTTTGAAAGAAGTTCTACTGTGACTAAAATGCTATCAAACAGCATCACAAGCTACAGAGAAATCATTCATGAAAGGAAGGATCAATCAGTGCAGCAAACTTCATCGTTGTCTTATTTTAAAAAATCACCACAGCCACCCTGACTTTCAGCAACCACTGCCCTGATCAGTCAGCAGTCATCAAGGTGCAGGCAAGACCCTCTACCAGCAAAAAGACTATGACTCACTGAAAGCTCAGATGACAGTTTGTGTTTTTCAACAATAAAATAAGTTTATTTTTGAGAGAGAGAGAGAGAGACAAATAGAGTGTGAGTGGGGGAGGAGCAGAGAGAGAAGGAGACAGAATCTGAAGCAGGCTCCAGGTTCGGAGCTGTCAGCACAGAGCCCAACACAGGGCTCGAACTCATGAAATGTGAGATAAGACCTGAGCTGAAGTCAGATCCTTAACCAACTGAGCCACTCAGGTGCCCCAACAATAAAATATCTTTAATTTAAGGTATATACACTGTTGTTTTAGACATAATTCTATTGTACACTTAGTAGGCTAAAGTTTAGTGCAAACATAACTTTTCTATGCACTAGGAAAGCAAAAATTTCAATCGTCTTCCTCTGTTGTGATATCTGCTTTATTGCAGTGGTCTGGAACCAAACCTGCAAAATCTCCAAGGTAGGCCTGTATATTTTGGGAACAGTCTTGTTTTCCCTATAATGGCAGAGCCATTATAGTGGGGCATCTTTTCCTTGGTCCTGGGCCTGTGGGTCAGTAGGAAGATTTTTGTTCCAGAGTTACACATTATGCCTGATCTCGAAGCTGGTTCTTACCAGGACACGGCTGCTCTAGGTGCTGAGAGTAATGTTCAGGACAAGTATAATGCTCACAACACTCAAACTATGAATGGTAGAGATGAAAGTAGTTGTTTGAGTAACCTGTGCTTAAAGTCAACTATCGAGGATAAAGAACTGAACTGGCAATTCTCAATCAGCCTTATCATTTTCAAATTATAAAATGTTAGTCCCACAGGCCATAAATTATAAGGTTGGCTCCTTCAGAAGGGCCCATGATATCATCAGAGTGCCATGTTAATTGGTAAATACCTTAATTATTTTAAAAGCCAATTTATATTACTGTATATTTGGTGCTGTTCAGTGAACATACTATTTTGCCTAAAACCTAAGCGCTCTAATAATATTGGTTTTGCTTTCCTTTTACTCTTTTTTTTTTCTTTTTAGGGGCAGTTGGGGGTACTTAGTATACTTGGCTTAAACCTCAATGAAAATGAAAGAAAAATTTATAAAAGTTATTCATCATTGGCCTTTCCCAAAAATTTATACTGGAGTCTATGGCAGGGGTTAAACACAGAGTATGCTTACAGCTCAGATTTCACAAGGGGAACACATGGCAGGTCTCCAAGGAATGTCAAGTCCAAGACGCCAAAAGGGAACTTGAGAAAAATTAAACATGTGCAAATTTTAGTTGTATTTTATTACAAAGCAAACAGGAAGTCTGACATTAAATGTAACAGCCTCATAAGCTCATTAGAAATTCTAGGCTTTCATTTAATGAAACCATGGTAAAGTTACAGAAATCTCAGTAGATGGCTAAAAACCTAAAAGAAAAAGATAATTCTAATAAAAGCTCCTTTTTATGGTTTAATAAATTTAGCTAAAACAATCATCTGAAACCTGGGGGCAAATCTAGCAATGAGAGAAAACACAGTCTCTGGAAACTTTTCTGGACTCATCCCTGCAAGTCAGAAGCAGTTCCTTGCCTCTTGTCTTGTGAATTAAGGCAGTTTCACAATGATGTACAAAAAGCCAACTCCCAAACTGTGAGGTGCTAATTTTAAATTTTACCACACATCTGAAAGCAAAGGAACTCCCACATATTGCAACTTGGATGAAACCAAATAATGTATTTGTTGATAAGGCTCTTATTCCTGTTTAGAACCTTGTGAATTTAAAATGGGATCATTAAAAAGGTTACTAGTCAACAACAGTGTTTCCCAATAATGTGGTCCTAAAACTACTCAGCCAGAATCACCACGGGAAGGAGGATATGGAAGGGTTCTGGTTAAAAATGAAAATCCCCCAGGCCTTAGCCTAGACCTACCGAATATAGGATCTCTGAGGGTAGGGCCCTAGAATCACCACGTTCCCCATAATCCTGAGATTTGCTAGAATGGAAGACCAACAAAAGAGTGGGTCCCAACTTTAAGTGAATAAGGAAACATGTGAGGAGCCTTAAAAAGTAAAGCCTAATCTCATACACAGAAATTCTCTTGAATTACTTGGGATGCAGCCTGAACATTTGGATTTTTAAGAATCATCCTTGGATGTGAAGTTAAGAATTACTGTAGTAGAGTGTCTTCCCACTAATAGCCTCTTCCTCCTAATCATGCAGAAATAAAACATGAATCATAAAATAGCTATGATCAAATAGGAAAGTTTCTGTGACTTATTTCTAAAACACTGCTAAGAAGTTGAAATTCTTCTCTGATTTTATGGGGCAACCCAAGGATTTGGGACATAAAGTAGCTCAAATAAACTGTGTGAGGTGTGATTTAATTATTGTAGACAAAAAGAGAGAGCTGAACAATAAAGTTATAGACTTTAGAATCCCTGATGATAAACCAGAGAAATAAGGATTTCATGGTTCTTATTCCTTCAAAGTTGACAAAGGAGTTGGGTCAGGCTTTGTAATTTGTGGCCACAGTCAAGCATTATTAAATATTTTTAAACCTTAACTATTTTCTTTTTAAGTCAAGAGTACCAGTAGTTAATAATAACATCCAATAGTATTGACTTCTTACTATGTTTCAGGCACTGTGTCAAGCATTTTAAATGCATTATCTCATCTATTGCTATGTAGTAAGTACAATTATTAGCCCATTTTATAGAATATAAAACTGAGACTTGGTAAGGTTAAATGTCCAAGGTTACACAAGTTTTAAGAACTTCAAGGTATATGTTTTTAATCCATTTGCTAATACCATAGATTTAAATAAAGATCCAATATTCACCCTCTAGTCACATACAGAGAAAAAAGAAAAAGAGGACTATATTTATTTCTGTGCAAAAAAGTATTCTTTGAACATACCGGGTTACCCAAGCTCTGATGAATGAGTCCCCATTCCCTGAAGTTCCAATGCTTCTGTAAGTACAGGAAATCTAAACTTTTTTTTTTTTTTCAGTGAATCCCACCCACCCTGGGAGCCTGCATAGACCGGTTTGTCATGGAAGGTACCGTCTTCTATTTTAAACCACCACCAGCTCTAAGACAAATCCAATAATTTGAAGGAGTGAAGACCTTGTTTGGAAACTAGACAGAAAATCTCAAAGGTCCACAGGGACAATAGGGCACAAGATAACATGTGTTAGGGATCATCTGCCCACTCAATGGGAGTCACAGGTCTTGAGTGCTCACATGTCTATATGTTCAATGATCTTCTTACCTCAGTTGCTCCCATTGCTGAACTGGACCCTTGTCTTATTAAATACTTAGAGGATAGATTTCTTTTTAATGCTATCTTTCACAAGTGGATTTTCTTATAGAGTGCATTTTCACATCTTTTTTTTTTTTTAAATGTTTAAATGTCATGGGAGGACTAGGCTTGCAATAAAAAAAAAAAAAAGTGCTGGTGCCCACTGGACCAATGACCCTCTTCAATCATCTTGGGGAAAGGAGAAACATAGCCCTTCCATCAAATAAAAGTACTATGAGCAAGAAGATGAGTGGGAGAAATAAAAACATTTGCTGATTTCTAGAGTCAGTGCCTGACATCTTTTCATCAGCTAAGATATTTTTAGCCTGAGAAGAAAAGCAAGGAATCCTGATTTCTTGTCCCTTTTCCACTTGTAACTCACTGTGGCCTAAGCAAGTTGCCACTTTCCTGGGCCTCTCCCTTCCTCTCAAAAATTGGAGCTAATGATAGTATTCTAGCCACTTCATCCTAGTAATGGTGCTGGGATTAATGAGAAAATTTTAGAAGGAAAAAGAAAAAAAGTCTTTGATCACAGATGTGCAGTAAGTACAATATTTTATTATAAACAATAATAATGGGCCTTATGCTACTGATGCCTGGGGAGCAAACCATTCCCCTCTTGGCCTGCATTAATACTTGGACCCAAGGGTGCTCATTAGCGCAAAAATATATGTACCGAGAGGCACCCTAGGGGCCTAAAGGAGTTAATCCATCCCTAAAAGGTGACTAATTTACTCTGCACCCCCCAACCTTTCCCATACAACCTTTCCTATCTATTATTATTAGTGTAGAATAACTGCACCCTTCTTACAGGTCTACTGGGCCCCATGTGCTCCATCCAATTTCCTTAACAGAATATAAGGGATCTGAATGTGCTGTTGGAATAGTACCTTCTATTTGAATATTTGCTCTTGCTTGACTGATTGGTGGAAGCAGCCACAAATTAATAATGACTACAATGTGATAGTATATAATCGGTACAATTTCCTATTTCATTCTCAAGATAATTTTTTCCCAGTACAGAATAAGTCTGTTCTCTTCAGATGCCATACTTTTAAAATTCTCCCTCTTCTTCCTCAGCTTCTCTCCAATACCTTTTGCCTTTTTGGTCAACATAGCACACTTTCTGCTCCCTTCACTGAAACAAACCATCCCACAGATTAGCACAGAAGCCATCAAGATGCTGGCTAAGTCACCAAGATTCTTTGAAACAAATCAAGAAGAAAATAGGCACTTACTATATCATAATGATTGTCATAAAAGTCATTATAATTTTAACATAGCAGGGTCAATTAATTTGGAACAATCATCCCCTTGATAGCCATCCTGCTCTCTCTCTTTCATCATAAATACCAATATCACTGTTAAATAGAAGGTAGGGGTACCTAGGTGACTCAGGCAGTTAAGCGTCTGGCTCTTAATTTCAGCTCAGGTCATGATCTCATAGTTTGTGAGATCAAACCCCGCACTGGGCTCTGTGCTGACAGCATGGAGCCTGCTTGGGATTCTCTCTCCCTCTCTCTCTCTCTCTCTCTTTCTCTCTCTCTGCCCCTCCCCTGCTCACACTCTTTCTCTCTCAAAATAAATAAGCTTTAAATAGATATATATAGAGAGAGATAGACAGAAGGTAGAAAATCCCAAGGAACTCTTGCCGTTAATAAATCATCTGACCTTTACCACACAAATGTCTCAGAGATCATCCGTATTTATTTTAATGTGTTATGACTGTTATGTGAGCTTAAGGACATGAGCAGTATATACATCATGTTGAAAAACCTAATAATGAACGTAAATGTGCTGCTTACTGTGCATCTTATGGCAAATTTATGAAGCCGAGACAGCTGGAATCAACTTAGCAATCACCTAAACCAAAATTTCACCTTAGGATAGTGTAACCAAAGCGCAGCAAGGTAAAGCGATTTTCTCAAAGATGAGTCCTGTCTACCCATTCATGGTTCTCTGCACTAATAAAGGTGAAGTGTAAAAAGGAAAATACTTAATTTAAAGACAACTCCTGTCAATTAAGATTTCTAGAGATTTGATAGAAAAATCACCTTAGGGTAACATCAACATTATCCAAATCAAATTGAAATACTACTCCAAACTACAGTATCAGCCCTAAGTCTAACATAGAATTGAATTTTATTTTTCTTTAACATAAACTAATCTCATAGAGAAATAATTAACCATTTATGTAAATAAGAAAAGAAAAAAGGCCGTAGAGAATGAATTTAAAATGTGTATATGGGCATGTTTATGTTAGCTTGACTTACTCTACAGCAAGCCTGCATTCCTGACACCAGTAGATAAACTCTCATAGATCAATCTGATAACAAGGAATTCCCAAACTCTACCTAAAGTATTAATCTTGAGTTCCTGAAAGGCAGAGCTTGTCACAGAGGCTTGCAGGGGATCTTAATGACCTGGTAAGAAAGGAGCTGTTACAGGATGATAACGAGACAGAGAAATGCCTCCAGGTCACTGAGAGCAGGAAGTACAGTGGAGACTCGTCCAGCCTCACACATAACAATGTTAAGCTGAGATTCATTCATCACTTGATCACTATTTTCTCTTCATCCACCACTCCCTACCTTAAGTAAATGCAAAGGGAAAGAAATGTGAACAATTCTTTTGAAAAAACACACTTCAGGAAAGTTTCCAAAAATAATTGTACCTCTGCAAAAAGCAAGGCGTTAGTTAGATGTTCTTTCAACTGAAGCATAAGCCTTCAAACAATACTTATGAGAGTTGAGAAAGAATTATTTTAATATACATGACTGACCAATTAAACTTAGAAGCTGCATTTATTTTTTCTCTATTTCTTCTAATTATCTTTAACCTCCAAAAGACTGTCTTATTGTGTATATGGCCTCTCAGTGATTTTTTTTTTTTTGAGGGAATGATCTTTCAGTGACTCTGAAATGAGCACTGAGGTATTGCTGTCAACTGTGACTGACTACAACTGTAACGAAGAATTTCAAGCAAGGAGTGAGCATATAAGCCTACTGACTTATATTTAAGAGAATTTAAAATTAACATTTTTAAAGGTTTTTTTCTTCAATTATATCTACAAAATTTCTGCGGTGCTTCTCTACCATTTGATATTAAGTCCACTGTACTTTTCTATGAAATCAGATGTATTACCACCAGTTTTATCCCTTAGTGTATTATAGGTAAATAAGTAAAGAATGTCCTCAGTATAAAAAAAATAATAATGCTATATGAATTCAAGATGAAGCACCAAATTAGCTTACATACTTTAGGACAATAGCTTAAGATTTGTCCGTAGTCCAGATTCTAAGACATTGTTTAAATTTCACCCTCTGAAATAATATGATATTGGGCAATAGTTGATTAGTTGATGCATGCTTGACAAATAACATGGATTATTTATAAAACATTTCTATTTGAAGCTCCAAGAGATTTCACTGATGCTTTTTCCTAGACATTCTCTCTAGGACTAATTCTTGTGGTCAAATCAGTACTTTTTGAAAAGAGGTTGTATTATATGACCAAATTCAAAATCAAATGCATTTCTATACACTAACAATGAACTGAAAGAGAATTAAGGAAAACAATCCCATTTACAATAGCATCAAAAGCAATAAAACACTCAGGAACAAATTTAACCGAAGAAGTGAAATATCTATACACTGAAAACCATAAGACACTGATGAAAGAAAGTGAAGAAGACACAAATAAAAGGAAAGACATATCAGAGGATATCGTTATTGTTAAAATGCCCTGATATTGTTAAAATGCCCATACTACCCAAAGCCATAGATTCACTGCGATCCCTATCAAAATTCCAATGGCATTTTTTGACAAAACAGGAAAGAATATCCAATGGAAGAAAGAGAGTCACCTTAACAAACGGTGCTGGGAAAACTGGACAGAAACATGCAGAACAATGAAACTGGACCCCTCTCTTACACCATACACAAAAAAAAATTCAAAATGGATGAAAGACCTAAATGTGAGACAGGGAAGCATCAAAATCCTAGAGAAGAACACAGGCAGCAACCTCTTTGACTTTGGCCTTGGTAATTTCTTATTAGACACGTCACAAGAGGCAAAGGAAACAAAAGCAAAGATGAATTATTGGGACTTGATCCAAATAAAAAGCTTCTGCACAGTGAAGACAACAATCAACAAAACTAAAAGGCAGCCTATGGAACGGGAGAAGATATTTGCAAATGACATACCTGACAAAGGGTTAGTGTCCAAAACCTATAAAGAACTTACCAAACTCAAATAACAACAACAAAAATACATACATACATATATACATAAAAAACAAATAATCCAGTTAAGAAATGGTCAGAAAACATAGACAGACATTTTTCCAAAGAAAACATCCAGATGGCTAGTAGATACGTGAAAAGATGCTCAATATCACTCATCATCAGGGAAATACAAATCAAAGCAATGATGATATACTACCTCACACCTGCCAGAACAGCTAAAATTAACAACACAAGAAAACAGGTATTGGCGAAGATGTGGAGAAAGTCTGTGGAGAAGACTTGTGGAGATGTGGAGAATAGTTACACTATTGGTGGGAATAAAAACTATGCAGCCACTCTGGAAAACAGAACTATGCAGCCACTCTGGAAAACAGTATGGAGGTTCCTCAAAAAGGTAAAAACAAAACTACCCTACAATCCAGCAACTGCACTACTAGGTATTTACCCAAGGGATACAAAAATACAGATTCAAAGGGGTACATGTAACCCAATGTTTATAACAGCATTATCAACAATAGCCAAACTATGGAAGAGCCTAAATGTCTATCGACTCACGAATGGACAAAGAAGATGTGATACATATATATACAATGGAATATCACTCAGCCATCAAAAGGAATGAAATCTCGCCATTTGCAACAACATAGATGGAACTAGAGTGTACTGTGCTAAGCAAAATAAGTCAGTCAAAGAAAGAGAAATACCATACGATTTCACTCATATATGGAATTTAAAAAACAAAACAGATGAACATATGGAAAGGGGGAAAGAAAGAGGGAAACAAACCATAAGAAACTCTTTATGACAGAGAACAAATTGAGTGTTGATGGAGAGAGGTGGGGTGGGGGATGAGTGAAATGGGTGATGGGTATTTAAGGAAGGCACTTGTCACATTGCATGCTGGGTGTCATACATAAGTGATGAATTACTAAATTCTACTCCTGAAAACAATATTACACTATATGTTAACTAACTAGAATTTAAATAAAAATTTGAAGAAAAAAATTCCAATGGCATTTTTCAAAAAAAAAAATGCTAAAATTCATATGGAACCTCATAAGACCATGAATAGCCAGTCATCTTGAGAAAGAACAAAGCTGAAGGCATCATGCTTCCAGAGTTCAAACTTTATTACAAAGCTATAGTAATCAAAAGAATATAGTATTGGCATAAAATAAGTCTAATAAACCAATGGAACAGAATCAAGAGTGCAGAAATAAGCTCACACATATATATGCTCAACTAATACTTGACAAGGGAGCTAAGAACACTCAATAGGGAAATAATAGTTTCTTCAGTAAATGGTGTTGTGAAAACCAGATATCCACATGCAAAACAATGAAACTGGACCCTTTTCTCAACCTAATCCCAAAAATAAACTCAAAATGGATTAAGGACTTAATGTAAAACCTGAAATCATAACACTCCTAGCAGAAAGTAGAAGGAATTCTTGACATTGATCTTGGCAATGATTTTTTTGGATATTACACTGAAAGCACAATCAACAAAAGCAAAACTCAACACGTAAGACTACTTCAAACTGAAAAGCTTCTGCACAGCAAAAGAAACAATCAACAAAATGAAAAGGCAACCTACAGAAAGGGAGAAAATATTTGCAAAGTATGTACCTGATAAGGGGTTAACATTTAAAATATATAAGGAACTCATACAACTCAATAGCAAAAAACTGATCTGGTTTAAAAATGGGCAGAAAATGTGAGCATTTTCTCAAAGACATACAAATGGCCAACTTGTACATAAAAATATGCTCTACTAATCATCAAGTAAATGCAAATCAAAACCACAATGAAATGTCACCTCACATCTGTTAGAATGATACACACACACACACACACACACACACACATATATGTTTGTGTGTGTGTATATATATATATATATATATATATATTTTTTTTTTTTAAGTAAGAGAAAAATAAATGTCACCACGGATGTGAAGAAGAGGGAACCTTGGTATACTGTTCATAGCAATGTAAACTGTTGCAGCCACTATGGAAAACAGTATGGAAGTTCCTCAAAAAATTAAAAATAGAGCTACCATATGATCCAGCAATCCTACTTCTGGGTATATATCCAAAAAAAATGAAATCAGGATCTCAAAGAGATATCTGCATTCCCATGTTCATTGTTCACAATAGCCAATATATGGAAATAACCTAAATGTTCATCAACAACAGATTCATGGGTAAAGAAGATGTGAAATGATGGAATATTACTCAGCCATGAGAAAAAGAGGAACCCTTCCATTTGCAACAACATGGATGGATCATGAGGGCATTAAGCTAATGAAATAAGTCATACAGAAAAGGACAAATATTGCATGATCTCACGTACATGTGGAATCTAAAAATATCAAACACATAAAAACAGAAAGTAAAATGGCGGTTGCCAAGGGCTGAGGAATGGGGGAAATGGGGACATGTTGGTCAAAGGGTACAAAGTTTCTGATACAGATGAAGAAGTTCTCAGGATACAAAGTACAGCATGGTGACTCTAATTAACAATACTGTATTATATACTTTAAAGTTACTATGAGTATAAAACTTTAATATTCTTACCATAACAAGCACATGGTAATTATGAAAGGTGAAAGATATGTTAACTTTCCTTATTGTGCTAAACAATATTTTGTAATATTTATGTGTATCAAATCATCACTTCATACACCTTAAACTTACACAATGTTATATGTCAATTATATTTCAATAAAGCTGAAAAATAAATGAGTTTTTAAAATTAACAAGCTGATCTTGATTAAAACCACAAGATAATTACAGGACCAAAATCATATGAAACTTTTAAAAAAATGAAAATAGGAGTAGTCACATGGCTCTTTCTAGCTCTCATATAACTAGGAAATAGGCATGCAATCAAAACCCCGAAATAAACCGAAAAACACCTTCAAAAAGCCAAACTGCATATAAGTAACTCCCTGCACTCATCTATGTGCACTTCATTAAAAAAAATAATAATAATAATTTAAAAGTGACTTTGAGACACTTTCCCTTATTTTGGGCACAATTTTATTTGGCTCAGTAATCTGTTTCCCTAAGACATAACATAATAAAAGCAAAAACTGGAAAGGGGGAAAAGAGCTAGGGAAAGTTACAGGAAAGAAATAAAAATATTAGCTGACATAGCTAAATGGAGAAGAACAGATTTGTTAATAGAACTATAAAAATTAGACCTTAGTACCCAAATGCAGCAAGGGGTAATTTAGCGAAAGGGCAGAGATCCTCACGACTCCCAGAGAACATTCTTATACTAGACCATAATAACAACTTTATATACTAATGACCCTGAGTCATCAAGAAATGATTCATTTATTATTACAAATCCTATACCCTAAAATGTAAATGTATATAATATATATTATTTTTAAAATATATTATCAAAAGGAATAAAAATTTTAAAGTTTTAATTAGGACTTTTTATGACTCCTCAAAAATACTAAACATTGTTATAAAGTAGATACTGTGTCAACAAAACAAAAACTAAATAATCATGGCAATAACTCACATTCCACTGAGGTACTGTCTAAAATCTATCAACCTAAGAATTCCAAAAATACTGAGGGTAAAGATCCATGAAGATCTGGGAAGAAGGATTCCGGGGTGGGGGGGGGGGGGCAAGGGGGAGCAAATGCAATGACCCCAAGACAGGAACAAGCCTAAGTCAGCTGTCAGGGCTGCCATGATGTGACCAAAGGAAGAAGGGAATAAGAAAAGTTGGAGAATTAATTAGGGATCACATTACATAGAAAGTTTGGATTCTGTTCTAATCACAAAGATAAAATATTGTAAAGTTTTAAGACAAGCAAGAATGAGATCTGATGTATGTTGTGGGTTTTTTTTTTTCTTTTTAATTTACATGACTGCTTATGGGGAATGGATTGTAGGGACTAAGAATGGGAAATGGGAAATGAGTTAAGAGGCTACTGGATTGCTCAAAGCAGAAGATAATGGTGTCCAATAAAAACAAGCTATCCTTTAAATAAAGGTGTCCATTTTGGTGGACACCAAATAAAGGTGTCCAATAATGGTGTCCAATAAAAACAAGCTATCCTCTAAAGAAACATAACATTAGTTTTGAGTATCAACAGTAACACAACTGCACACTCTTCATCTAGTATCACTGGCGATCAAAGGTATGTATTTCATTCACCTTAAAACTTGTTTATTGCATTAAGCATTTCAAAAGGCTGAAGTTGACATTCATAAAGACAACATGTGGAGGTGTTTGATATACTGTGCCAGGCAGAAAATGACCGAATTGGAGCCAGAGGGTACTTTCCAAAGGAAATTATCTACCTAATTTTCACTTACTCTTTCCAGAGTTTGATTTTAGAAATGTGACTGATCTAGCAGCATCTGCATGGCTCAGTCGGTTAAGCGATGGGACTCTTGATGTCAGCTCAGGTCACGTTCTCACAGTTTGTGAGTTCTATCCCCCATGTTGTGCTCCATGCTGGCTCCATGTGCTCCATGCAGAGCCTGCTTGGGATTCTCTCTCTCTCCTCTCTCTACCCCTCCCCCCCCATCAAAATAAATAAATAAATAAATAAATAAATAAATAAATAAATAAATAAATACTTTAAAAAATAATGAAATATGAGCTTTGAAATCCCTTCAAGTCCCCTTTAGGTATAAGATCAGCATTAAGAAATTTCTAGCTAAATATTAAGTGAACTCAAGCATGGTCTCTTTCAACACACTAAGTTTCAATCCCCACTTGACTCTCCTTCCTTAGGCAATTATCACCTTTGTAAATGAGTTAAGGTTTTGAAAAAAGAGAAAATACTTGAATTTTTTTTCATGAAAGATAAATCATCTTTCTATTCCTTACTCTCTTTGTAGATTCCCTTAGGAAGAAATCTAGCGAAAGCTAAACTGGAAAGAATGTGATCAGTTTGCCAAAACAATATGAATAGTTTGCCAACTTGATGGAAATGGATATACTACGTTCCAGTTGTCCTAAGTATGATTTCAGTTTCTAGAGTACTTCTGTGTGCCTACAAGCTCTTCAAGAACACTATGGAAGATTTTATAAGTATCAAAGTGTTCACCCACAAACAGGCACTAAGATTGGCCAGATAATACATAAGCATCTTTATTTATCCAAGGGTAATATGGTGGAGCATAGGAGAACCGGGGGTGCTTTGCCACTATCCTGCTTCCAACACACAAGCAACATCTGGGAGAATCAATAAGCAAATGACTGCATTTAGTTAGTACAGAAATAGCTACAACTACTAATTTAAATTTAGAACTATGTTTACATGTCTATGAAAATAGAAGTTAACAAAAAATAGGTAAGAATCACTGCAAATTCCTATTTAAGAAGTTACACCCTGTACACTCCATAGAATTTCTGTAACAATGAAATAGTGTATTCCTTTATTCAAAAATTTCTAAAGCATCTACCAAGAGAGATAAAAATCTCTAACCACTACTCCCAGTGTTCATTTTTCTCATACAGACTCTTGAAACAACTTCTGTGACTCTCATAAATAGCAAAGCATGTCAGCTCTGGTCAACACTGCCTGGGTTCAAATCCTAGCTCTATCACTCCCAGCTACACATCTTTGAACAAATGCCTCTGTTTACTCATCTGCAAAAGGGAGTAATAATAATACCTATTTCAAAGGGTTGTTGGAAATATTATAAGGGAAGATAGGAATCAAGAGGCAGAGAGGGAAAGATTAGGGCCTGAGGTCCCTGAGTAGGGGGAAAAACACCTATTCTGGAACAATGCTGGGAGAGTCTGCAAACCCCCTCAGGTGTAAGGTTCCTCTTAAGAATGTAACAGGCCCCACCTACTCCCCCTGAGGTTTCCCCTCAGGAATCTGACAAAAGACCTAACGGTGGCCATAGACCGGAAATGAGCCAATCAGGAACAGAAAACTCAGCACCTAGAGCTATCAAGCCAATAAGGGTAGAACTTGAGAAGGAATAGGTGGAAGGGATGGGAAGGGCTGACCAGAACCTTATAAAACAAGGATCCTGCCTACTATAACAGGCATTCACTTTCAAATGTCCCCTCTCTGTAATGAGAACTTTCATACTGTTCTTCCTTTCTAATCTTATATTCTAATAAACTTTTGCCTGCTGCTCATTTTGTGTCCACCTCTTCATTCTTTGAAATGGCAAGACAACGAATCCCAGCTATTACGGTAAAAAATCCTGCAACAGGAGGACTATATGAGTTTATATATGTAATACATATAAACAGCCCCTGAGATATATTAGGTTTAACACGTGCTAATTAATACTTAATCCCTACTTTCACCAATCAACATCAAAAGTGCATTCCCTCCCTACACCCCCAAATACAAGTATCCCCCCCTTTTTGAAAGTTAACACTACACCACTTTGCTTTTATGAAAGATCTACATAAGTACCTGTTTTCACTAACAAAAGAAATCTGAAGAGTATTTTTGCTTTTACAAAAAAAGGTGCAAAGTAAAAATAGCATTCAGCATTTGTGTTGCAGCAAGGGGGCACAATCAGAACAAGGAGAGTGGCCCCGCCAAGCTCCTTCCCCGGGAACTACACTCAGCATCTCAGCATCAAGCGGCCACAGCCTTGAACTGTGTCTGTGAGCACCTGTGCTTTATCTGGATTTATGTTCTGCATCGTTAGCAAGATGTGTTCCAAGGTATCAGAAAAGCCTAAGACAGGTTATTTTTGGGGCCTCGGAATGCTCAAACATTTTTCCATATAAATTAATGTTAATTGCTTCTTTACTTTAAGCATTTTTGTTTACAGAAAGTTTCATAGGGATGTTCTACTTGCAGATAGCAGAGTAAACCTGTAAACAGACGTGTTCTCTAATCTCTTGAGAAAGTATGTCTGGGACCAACAGCCCTGACATCACCTAGGAGCTTATTAGAAATGCAGAATCTCAATCTTCACCTCCCCTATTTACTGAATAACAATCTGCATTTGAACAAGGCCCTTTGGATATATGTTATAATTTGAGAGCCACTGCTCTAACACACCATCTTCCTGTAATAACTACCTTCCCCAGAGCTGCACTCCCCTACACTGTGCCATCTGGAATTCTTGTTCCAAAATCAACACACAACCTTGTCTAAATATTTTCCCATCTCCTTACCGTACCTGAACCCCAGCCTTCCCCTTCCCCTAAGATACAAGTTTCTCTGCAAACTTCTGCTTATTCTTACACACCCCAAGGACATAGAGTTAAGAAGTGAAGTTGCTACCTTCGTTCTTCCCAGTTGCTGTCCTCCTCCTTCCTAGTAAAACATCCTGCTCTGTGGGGTCCCATGCCACTTGACTCCACAACCTTCTCCTACTCCCTGCCCCTCAGGCTTCCTATCTTTCATCCATTCACCTTCATCCATCGGACTTTGCCACCTGTCCTTTCCAAGCCATTCTCATCTCTGTGGAGGACTACAACAACCATATGGGCAATCAGAACCTGGCCTCTTGGTATCTTAAGTACCTTGTTTCCAATACCCTTCTCCAACACTTCACATCAGCACACATATCCAGGCTACACCTAGAACCTTGTGATCATCTGGAATTACTCCAGTACCAAAAGCACTAGTTTAAGCACCCCCATTCTGGTCATAACCTCTTTTTCATCTAGTTTGCTTACTCTTGACCACTCTTCACAACTTCATTGATCTTTCTAAACTTTCTCCTTATCAAATTTAGATTCTTGTCAATAATGTTCTTGCCAATCCCCTAGCTATGCATCACCAATATACAAATCTCCCCTATAACTATTCTCATCCTTTCTTTCCTGTGACAGTGAAGAAGTTGACTCTGGCATTGTATAAGGCCAATGCTTTCACTTTGCTTTGAATGCTATGCTCATTCACCTAATCAGAAACCACAGGAACTATGGATTACTTTTTTCTCTCCTTAATATTCAACTCCCTCCAACAAATGGATCCTTCCCATTAGCTTTTAAACATTTCAAGTTTTTTCCATTAAAAACTAAACAAAACTTGTCAACTATACTTCAATTAAAAATAAATAAAAGTTAAAACAAATAAACAAACAAAACTTTCCTTAATCTACATGTCCTCTAGCCTCCTTTCAAGATATGTTTTATCCTTTACAAAATATTCTCAAACTATTTTTTTACTCATTCATTCCATTTATTTGCCACTTACACATTCCCCAGGCCATTTTGATGTGACCTTGTCCCATAACACTCCAATACCACTACACTCGTTAAGTGCTCTGATGTTTTACAGTTCTAACAGACACAATGTTTGACTTTGTCTTCTTTGCTATGCTATATTCAAGACTGTCAGTAAATCTTTTCTCCTTAAAAATACCCTTTCCCCTTGACTCTACTGATGCTCACTCTCCCAGTTTTCCTTCTATCTCTCCGGCTATTCCTTCTCCATCTTCTTTGCACTAATATCAGTTATTGTCAGTGACATTCTTAGAGCTGAAAGAGACTTTAAATATACAATATATTCTATATTTATACCTGTTTTAATATTAGCTATATACTTAAACCGAAATTAATATCACTTGAACTGACTTATAATCATGTTCAATTCTTACTATACAATAATCCTCTGCATGACTGCATGACTGCATGACTTATGAAATCTATAAAATCCCCCTTGAAAAATCCAAGTTTAATTCTCTCAACAAACCCAAATCTAGCATGCCTCTTTTATCACCTTATAGCATTGGTTTGCATTTTTGTGTTTTGAACATACTGAGTAGTCAAAGATTTAACAACTAAAACAATTTCCTTAAGCACATATAAAGCCATGATGATGGTTGAGAGAAATCTGCATGCAATATTTGAATATTGTCTCTTTGCATATACTATTTATATATCCTCCCCCCTTAAATTAAAATGACACATTGTGATAACTGCAGATGATAGGGAACCGGGTAATGGACATTTTGGATAAGATTAAATGAAAATTAATGAGACACTTTTGAACTTCCCTTTCAATGGAAATAATAATTTCTTAGAAAATTGGCTCTAAATACCCTCCCCCAAAATGTGGGTTCTCTAAGTCATAGTGACCTTTTCCCACAATATTTTTATAACAAATATTCTCCCAGGGACAATCTGAAATTCAGGTAGTTTACGCCCCTTCAAATAACCAATAGGAAAGAACATAAATAAACATTATAAACATAAATAAAGATTCCTACTTCAGATCAGTTTCCTTCCAAAACTACACATTCAGAAAGCTAAGTTCCCACAAGTATCCGAATGGTAACTAGAATTATATTTTTATCTTAGTAACACAATGAAATCCTTTACTTTAAAAAGCTGAATATCATTGTCAAGGCAATTCTTAAGTATTCATCAATTATGAGGATTATGCTCATGCAAGAAAGGCTTCTCCCCAGCTGCATTTTCACAGTGATGAGATCAATGTCTGAACTGTGGGGCTTCTCTGTTCCATTTCTCTGTGATATGGGGGAAAGAGGACCTAGATTTGAATCATTTCTCTACCATCTATTAGTGGGTTGGCATTGGGCATGACACCATTTATTAAACCTTCTGTTTTGGCATTTGTAAAATGGGGACAATAGTGTTTTTCTCACATCGTGGCTGTAAATATTAGATTAAATACTGTAGCAGAGATGAGGCACAGATCCAAATATCAACAATATGGGGGAAAATATTAAAAGATCATTAAAAGACAAAATATAGGTGGCAGGAAGCATCAGATCAAGGAGAACTATAGCCAGGAGTCTAGAAAACTTGCCTTGTGGGGATAATCTAGTGTAAGTTCTATAAAAAAGAAAATATATGTATTAGTCACTGCCCCTGGTTCCTGGCACCAGGCTCCTAAAACCCTTATAATTTCCTAAATGTTAAAAAACTAAGAGTACCTTTTGTTCTCATATTTGGTCTTTGACCAAGTCCCTGACACAGAGCACCTAAATCCCTTGGAATTTCCTGGGTGACAGTGGTATCTTTTATTCTGGTGAAGTGACTTTTGTTGGGCTCCTGGATGGGGCTGGTCACCAGAAAAACAAGCCATGATTAGAAGGTTGGAATTTTTGGCCCTACCTCCAACTCTCCAGAGAGGGAACAGGGCTAGAAATGGAGTTAATGCTCTATCAAGCATATGTGATGAAGCCTTCATAAAAATCCCCAAGTACAGGTTTCGGAGAGCTTCTGAGTATACATGTTGGTGCTAGGAAAGTGGCATACCCAGAGAGGTCATGGAAGCTCCACCCATCCCCTTACCCACATATCTTGCCCTATGTATCTCTTCATCTGGCTCTTCATCTGTATTCGTTATCATATCCATTATTATATAATAAACTGATGAGCATAAGTGTTTCCCTGAGTTCTGCAAGCTGTTCTAGCAAATAATCAAATCCAAGGGGGAGGAGGTCATGGGAATCTCCAATGTGCAGCCAAGCTGGACAAAAGTTATGGGTAACCTAGGAACCTACTACTTGTGACCAGATTCTGAAGGAGGGGGCATTCCTGCAGCACTGAGCCCTTAACCTATGGGATCTGATGCCATCTCCAGGTAGACAATGTCAGAATTGAGTTAAATTGTAGGACACCCAGCTGATGTCAGAGGGAAGTGCTTAGAGAGGGGAAAACCCCTACACATCTGGTCTCAGAGTGTTGTAAGTGTGGTAGTGAGAGTGTAAATGAGGCCATGTGTTCAAACAGGTGAAATGACTGATAAAGAGATTGAGAAGGGGCAGGCAGGTAAAAAAATATATATATATAATGTAAATCTCAGATTCCAGGAAACTAGCATTGGAAATGCACTCTGAGGGCCTACAAACCATTCTGGAAGAGATTCAAGTACGGGAACTGGGTTGTGGAACACTGATGCAAGAGCCAAGAGGAAATGGTACATGTGTCTGAGACAAGAGAAAAATAGATATTCTCCATAAAAAGACAAAGTTCAGCACAGAACAAAGATCTGGAATCTGACAGTGAGGAGGAAGAATAGCTTACATAAAACACACAAATAAAATCAAGTACTAAGATGTGTAGTAATGACTATGAAAGCAAAAAAGCATTCTGCAAAGTTCTGATGGATGATAGAAGAGCTTTAAAAAAGGCTTCCTGAAGGTTATGGGATCCAACTGGGACAAGGCCTAGAGGGAAGGCAGATATTCTGGTATTCAGCATTAACAAATAATATGGAGTCCAAGAAAGAAGTAACTGAGGAAACTGTTAAAGAAATAGGAAATGTAAGCATACAACATTCCATTTCAACAGCATGTTCATTATCATCTCCTTCAGAACAAACAAAAAAATGAAACTATGGGCATGGAAAACAGACATGGTTATTTAAAACAGGTGTCTTTGGTTGCAGTTTATTTTAAAATGAAAATATAAACTTGGGAATTCTCCACTGAAATGAGTCTTTTTCTCTCCACAGTTTACTACTGATTATCAGTTCTCTAGTTGTAGTTTTGTATTTTATGTAGAAGAAATTGACTCTTGGTTATTATGCGAGTCAATGACAAGAGTCAACACATTACTAGCATTTTTGACAAATAATGTGTACATTGATAGGGAAGTAACTTTTTGGATTGTCCATACCCTGATCTTGACTAATAAAGCACAGAAACACAAAAATCTCACATATTCTTCTCAGCTCACCAAGGAATTCTCCTGCAAACAGAAGCCTTTCCCATCCATTTACAGGATACTCCTCAAATCCCCCCACATTGACCCCTCCCCCACCTTCGCAACTACCCCCACCCTTGTTCCTAGATCCCCAAGCCCTCTTCTCTTCCCTGAGCTTGTGGGCTGAGTTATGTCTCAGGCTCTGGGACCCATCAGTCCTTAAAAACCATTCTTTAGCTCACTTTCACAGCCATTTGCTAAAACTAAGCCTTCATTTTGCACAACCTCTCTGGTGCCTGATCGTCTGCCTTGCTCCTTCCTACTTGTGGCTCAGTAAGTGGTCCAGAATGCACATCTTCTAGAAACAGGAACCAGTCTTACATTTGCCCATCCTGCCCATGGGGTGTGTGCCCAGTTCCATTTAGGTCTTTTCTATTCGTCTACAGCTAACCTTCATGTTTCAGGAAGCCATACCCCAGGCTTCTCATCTATATTCATTAGGCAAGAATTAAACCACTGCCAGAGTACATACTGATCTTTTAGACCAAATGCAACTTCCTCCTACTTCTTTGTCAATGGCCCCCAAAATCTGACTTACCATCTACATATTTTTTTCACTGATTATTTTGTTCAATGTTATACGTTAGTGGTTGAGATAATGATGTAGATTATTTTGACTCCCTTGTAGCTTTTGTTAGGAGGAACAAAGTCCAATAGAGAATTTACTCAATCTCTTCATGGCCTGGAACCAGGATATAGAAACCCTACGAGTAATAGGAATGTCATAAACCGCCTGCCACATTCACAGCGGCGCAGAGAAAGTGAATCCGCCACTGCAAACAAGGAGCAGAGACAAGGCATAAAGTCCCAGACCAAACCTTGCTTTCTTACAGTTCCCTTACCTTCTTATGGTTGCATGCCTCCTGCTTTGGGTTAATTAGCCCTGGATCTCTATAATCAGTTACAGTGAGTCAGTGTCTGTTCTGAAGTGCCATAACCAATATATATTACATGTTATATTCCCACAGAGGGACGGCAATGGCCTGCTATCAAGTGGGTCTGGAGCTCTGGCGGGGGGCGGGGGAGATCCTCAGGAGCACAGGGTCTCTTGTCATTTAAAAAACTATGTGACTATTCAGTCAGAGAAAGACAAATATCATATGACTTCACTCTTATGAGGACTTTAAGACACAGAACAGATGAGCACAAGGGAAGGGAAGCAAAAATAATATAAAAACAGGGAGGGGGCAAAACACAAGAGCCTCTTAAATATGGAGAACAGAGGGTTACTGGAGGGGTTGTGGGAGGGGGGATGGGCTAAATGGGTAAGGGGCACTAAGGAATCTACCCCTGAAATCATTGTTGCACTATATGCTAACTAACTTGGATGTAAATTTTTTAAAAATGAAAAAACGGGCGACTGGGTGGCTTGGTCGGTTGGGCGTCCGACTTCAGCTCAGGTCATGATCTCACGGTCCGTGAGTTCGAGCCCCGCGTCGGGCTCTGTGCTGACGGCTCAGAGCCTGGAGCCTGTTTCGGATTCTGTGTCTCCCTCTCTCTCTGCCCCTCCCCTGTTCATGCTCTGTCTCTCTCTGTCTCAAAAATAAATAAACGTTAAAAAAATTTTTTTTTAAAATAATGAAAAAACAAAACTATGTGACTATTGAACGTGATTTCCTCTTCATGGGATGCTCTTCAATATCCCTCCACCACCTCCTTATTCATTAATTCAAGTTACTCCTTGTGTCCAATGTCACCAGGTACAGTTTCTCCCTTCTCTAAATTCCACTGTAGTCTCTTCAAGAAGGTAAATTATATTCTTTATCCTGTTTTTTTCTAAAACAACTTGGGGTGATGGTGACTAAGTGTATGACTCTGTGACAGTTTTTCTCATTCACTAAGCACAGGTGACACAGTTCCTGGTAGGCCTGCTATTCGGGTAACTGCTACCCTGATTACTTCCCCCTTGGGAAATCCCAGGACCTTTCTCTTTCCCTTGTAGATAATGGACACAGATTCCCATCTGTGAGCCTTTCTAAGACTCCTGGGTCAAGAAGCACATGGCTTCAGGGCTGCTTGGGTGGCTCAGTCGGTTAAGCACCACACTTTGGCTCAGGTCATGATCTGACAGTTCATGGGTTCAAGCCCTGCATCCGGCTCTGTGCTGACAGCTCAGAGCCTGGAGCCTGCTTTGGAATCTGTGTTTCTCTCTCTTTTGCTGCTCCCCCCCACTCTCTCTCCCTTTCTCTCTCCCTTTCTCTCTCTCTCTCTATCTCTCTCTCTCTCTCTCTCTCTCTCCCTCCCTCCCTCTCTCTCTCAAAAATAAATAAACATTAAAAAAATTTTTTAAAGTACATGGCTTCAGAAAAGCAGATGGCTTCACAATGCGAAAGGCTTGCACTTAAAAAAACAACACCATCACAAAAATCCTAAAACCAAGACATCCACATTTCCCATGGTATTAAATAGAATTATTCTATGTGTAAATCACTTTGTTTCCATCTGCTTTTCATAAATGGCCATGACAGAAATGGGAGGAAGGGAAGAGCAGTGAGATGGGAAATTCAGTGGACGTTCTATCCCACTGAGCCCCCCAGAGGGGTATGCTTTCTTCCCATTCTCTTCCCCACAACTAGGAAAACACCTCTCAATCGCCACTGCATGAAGAAGCAAATTACACAACTCCTACAACAGAATTATAAAGTTGTGCTATCTTTAAGGGACTTAATGAAAATAGTATTTTTTTTAATATTTTATTTCTGAGTTTGTTCAAACTCAACATAGAATTGTCATTTGATATGATCTAGATGAAAGACTCCAAAGTTTTCTTATTTTATAAACTTTTGCTTTGCTTATTTTCCTAATATATATAGTATGCATATTTTACTTTTTTTTTTTGGTCTGTAAAAACAACAAAAATATGTCTATTTCGGTGAGAAAAGGCCTAAAAGTACCCTTCATAAAGACAGTGATAAGCTATAAAATAACAAATTATTGCATATTCAATTTATTTTTAATCATTTAATGGAAATAGTTATGCATCACGAAATTACAAAGGGCCTGTATATATTGGTATGTCTAAAGTGATATACTGAATTGTTACAATTTCATGTTCTTTTTGCTAATTGAGCAAAAAGAAATGAAGTACTAGACCTCTCCAGTGTAAATAATATAGTTCACCAAGAAGATGTAAACAAAAGTTTAGATAATGAAGAATTATGAGCCTTTAATGTTTAAATGTCTTTTGAAAACACTTCAAAGTAAACCTAACGAGTCTTAAGAATGGCCAAATGGATGGCTGCTGCTATGAGCATCTGGCCTTAGAGTCCACACCATCAACAAGAGAAATATTATAACCCTAAGCAAACCCCACTCCCAAATCTGATGGACATTAACCTAACATGCTGCCAAGAAAAACATTTCTCATTCACTGCCCTGAATAAGAGTCCTTCCTATGTACATGGGAGGAAGTCATTTGCCAGATGTTGCTGTTTATTTTACAAGTCTCCCTTTGACTTATGCTTATTTTCTCTTGACCTCCCCAACTTCTCCCATACACATCACATGGAGAAAAATCAAGGCTCTGTAAACCCTGGTAAAAAGTACCTAGCTGTTGTAGTCAATACCACAGTCTCGACATGTGTTCTTGTTTATGAATCCAGGCTAATTGCTGACAGAGATTGAATGATTAGGCCTCCCCCATTCAATGCTATCTGGACATCCATCAGTAAAACACACTATTTTACAACTTGCCATCATGAATGCCATCTATGATGAAAACTTTCTCTTTTATGATAACAACAAACCTACCAGTGATAAATCAAGATAAATAAAAGGAAGTCAAAACGAAAGAGAAAGACTGTGCTATTTTCTAAAGGCACGTTAGGTCTTTAGAACTCCCAAAAGATCACTCAGTGGAATGTCAGAGGTTACACTTTACCAAATGGGATTCTAGCAGGAATTTCACCGTAATCTTGCTTTCTCCTCCTGACGGAGAATCAAACTGGCTGATTCAGCAAAAAGGTCTTGTTCCATTTTTAGGTTACACATCTGTTGCTAACTTTATATTAAAATGACATTGATGTTCACAGGGCCCCTGGGTGGCTCAGTTGGTTAAGCATCTGACTCTTGGTTTTGGCTCAGGTCACGATCTCACGGTGAGTTTGAGCTCCATGTCAGGCTCTGTCCTGACAGTGTAGAGCCTGCTTGGGAGTCTCTCTCTCCTCTCTCTTTGCCCCTACCCCACTTATGCTCCCTCACTCTCAAAATAAATAAACTTAAAAAAAATTTTTTTTTAAATGACATTGGTGTTCATGCAGGCCACCGTGTCCTTGGCCAGTTGTGGCAGGGGGGCAGTTCTCACACCTCCCATACCCACTTGCCAAAGCCAAAAACTTTTGCAGTGGAGGCTGCTTCTGTAGTGGGTGTTCCAGCTTTAGCTTTTGAATTCTTCTGTGATTTCCATTGTCCTGTCCCACTTGCTATGTTCTGGATCTATTCCTAGAATAGAAGCTAGGAAAACTGGGGTGACAGATAGTGGGGCCAGGAAAATAGGAAAAGCATGGTTGAAGTCCAACCAGCTAAGAACATTCTGTAAATGTGCTCAGTGGGCCTGAGTTCTTCAAGGGTTCCTCAAGGAACCCAAAACCTACCTTTAAAACATCTCCAAAAATGTCTGTATATAGACAACCCCTCATACTATTCCATTAGCACATTCTAACATGCAGAGAGTGGTCCTGGGCATTTATAAGGTCCCCGATATGAACGAATGAATGAATGAATGAATGAACTGATACTTACACAACAATTCTTTCGGTGAGAGACTAAACAAAGATATCCTCAGGATATCCTTGTGAAGACACTCGACTATTAACAAATTAGTAGGGCTTGGCCTCTCCCAAGCTTTTGCCAAAATTTCTCACAGGAATTAAGCAAAAATTGCCCCTATGCAATTATAAGCCCCCAGAATCCTTTGAATCTTATTCACCTAGTTGACCAAGGTTTAAAAAATTCCTAATGATAAAATTTACATATATCAATCTGGTATTTTATACTCAATGTGTTTTTAAAATACATTATTTTCAGGGTGCCTGGATGGCTCAGTCAAGTGTCCCACTTCGGCTCAGGTCATAATCTCCTGGTCCATGAATCTTAGCCCCACATCAGGCTCTGCTGACAGCTCAGAGCCTGGAGCCTGCTTCAGATTCTGTGTCTCCCTCTCTTTCTCTGCTTCTCCTCCACTCATGCTGTCTCTCTCTCTCTCTCTCAAAAATAAATAAACTTAAAAAAAAATTTTTTTAAACATTATTTTCAATTCAATAGCAAAGCCTGAGTTGATTGTGGTTTAGCACAGTGTTCTCAAACTATCTGTAGTAGAAGATGAGTTTTTTTTTTCAATTTGCAATCCAAAACAGGCAGATATTTTTACAAAATAAAAGAGATGAATTACCAGAAAAAGTAAATAAAAACATCCATGTTCATTGCAGCACTATCCATAATAGCCAAGATAGGGAAACTGCCTAAGGATTCATTGGCAGATGAATGGATAAAGAAAATGTGAGATACATACATAGACACATACACATAAATATGATATGTGTATGCATTATATATATATGAATATGTGGTGATATATATACACATACATATGAATATATATACAAAATAAAACATTATTCAGCCATGAGAAATAAGGAAATCCTACCATTTGCAACATGGATGAACCTAGAAGACATTACACTAAGTGACATAAGCCAGAGAAAAGACAAATACTGTAGGATCTCACTTATACATGGAATCTTAAAAAAAAAAATCAACAAACAACTAACTCATAGAAACAGAGAATAAAAGAGTAGTTATCAGGGACTGAGAGGTAGGGGAGATAAGAGATGCTAGTCAAAGGGTACAAGCCTTCAGTTATAAAATGAGTAAGTTCTGAGGAATCTAACATACAATACAGTAAGTAATACTATATTGTGTATTTTGTTAAGAGAGTAAATCTTAAGTGCTTTTACTAAAAAACAATGGTAACTGCATGAGGTGATGGGCATGTTAATTAACCTGATTACAGTAATCATTTCACAATGTATACGTATGTCAAATCATCATGTTGTACACTTTAAGTATACACAATTTCATTTTTCAATTATACCTCAATGAAAATAGAGAAAGAAAATAAAAACAAAAGGGACAGAAAATACAAACACCGTTGTTTCTTCTATTTTTACTTTTTAAAAAATATTTATTTACTTTATTTTTGAGAGGGAAAGAGAGCATGGGGGAGGGGCAGAGAGAGAGGGAGACAGAATCCCAAGCAGGCTCCAGACTCTGAGCTGTCAACACAGAGCCTGACGTGGGGCTTGAACTCACAAACCATGAGATCATGACCTGAGCTGAAGTCAGATGCTTAACCAACTAAGTCACCCAGTCACCCCTCATTTTTTCTATCATTAAATTCAATAAACAAATAATTACACTTCCAAATTTCTTTCCGTTACACAAATGTTTCTTTTTTTTTTTTTAATGTTTATTTTTGAGAGAGAGAGACAGAGTGAGAGCAGGGGAGGGGCAGAGAGAGAGGGAGACACAGAATCCAAAGCAGCCTCCAAGCCTGGGGTGTCAGCACAGAGCCCGATGTGGGGCTCAAACTCATGAACTGTGAAATCATGACCTGAGCCAAAGTTGGACGCTTAACCAACTGAACAACCCAGGTGCCCCTACGCAAATGTTTTAACCACTCTCAAACCACTCTCAACGTTTGTATCTATCTGGTCACAAACTGTTTACAATCAGTCTGGTCAGCAACACCAATTTGTGGATCACATTAAGGATTGCACTAATTTACATCCAATCTTCTTTCTTTTGCCCTGCTTTAGGGCAATAAGTTGGAGTATATCCACATTTTCTATTACCTTCTCTCCATAACACTTAGCTCTAAGATAGATCCTTGCAGAGGAAAAAGATTGCTCTGTGCTCCCAATATTTTTCAAGCATAAAATTATGAAGTCATTTTCAATCACCATATGCTTCAAGTTTTTGAAATACTGAAGATTAAAATATTTGCCAAAAGTTAGAAAATAAAGGTCACTAAGAACATGTTCCTTTTTCACGAAGAGTGATTAATCTCACTTACACACATCTCTGTTCTCCCACTGAAATGCTACCAAGCCATATTTTCTTGACATTAGGGAACAGTGAAAATACATGCCCAGACAACAATGAGCTCACACAGAAGACTGAATGACTCCCAACATGTTGCCCTATTAAGGGGCTGGGAGAGGGAAGACCATGTCTTATGTGTTCTCTGCATCTCCCTCTCTCTCTCTCCACCTCTCTTCCTCCCACCCTCCCTCACACACACACACACACGCACACGCACACACACACGCATGCACAGTGCATACCACAAGAGCTTAGCAGTTGAGAGTGTGGCTTTGTGACCAGGCAGCTTTATTCAAGTCCTGACCATGCCACTTATTAACCATGAGATCCTGGGCAATCACTCACTCTTCTGTGTCCAGGTTTCACAGGTGACTCTCCATAAATATTTTTGAATGAGCAAAGGGATACAAAAAGAAACATAGGATTGAAGAGCAGAAGAGTAGAAGAAGGTGGACAAATAGCATCATAATTTTTCATTTGTGCCAGGTTCACACACACATACACATACATCCAACAATTACTGACTCAGGTCATAGTCTGAAGTACGTTATCAAGAACAGAAACCATAGACTGTCTTATGAAAACTAATGAACAAGGATATAGCTTTCCTTCAGTGATAGTGCCCTTCTTCCTGATGGCCAAAAAATTACCTAAGCAAGCAAACAGAAAATCTACGTCAAATTACCACTTTTCTGTCTTAAGTCTGTTACCACACATGCACTTCTTTTTAAAAAATGAATTGGATCAGAATAGATATTTCTAAAAAAAAAAAAAAAAAGCCATTACTTTCATTCAACCACCATTTTATAACAGCAAAATAGAAGTGAATCTTACCAAAATACACTATCACAGGAGACACTTCTAAAGTTTTTATTGCTGTATTATTCCTTACCTCACAGTAAAAGATGGAGATTTTACAGATTCATACAAGCAATAAAGTACAATTTCAGAAGAGCTGTGTTACACAAAGTGTAAAAGTTGTAGGGAATTTTTATCCTGTTAATGGAATGGGGACCCTACAACAGAGGGGCCATAAATCACAGGAGATAGGGGAAAATGACAAGGAATTTGAGAGCAGAGGCCATGGGAAGACCACACTGTACTGCCAATTTTTAGCTACAATTCAGTTTTCCTTCATCTTTAAAATACAAATAACGATACAAACTCCCAAAGGAGTGTTATAAGAAATACATGATACATCATATCTGAAAAGCATTTTTGTAAGTTTTCAAATGTTTTTAAAGGTGATAGGGAAAAAATAGTCCACTTTATTTTAATTTACACAGCCTCTACAAGGGCAGAAATGCAGAGAGCCTTATTTAAGACAATAACATAGAAATATTCACCTTTAAAACCACTGACAGGATCGTGGCATCAATTGTACAAATCCCAAGGCTGAAGAGTTTACCAAGACACTGCCAAACACAAGAGCAATGTGAGACATGTCACGTTTCCCTCAATAAATACTCTTCTTCTCCACCTTCTAAAGAGACAGAAAATGCAAACTTCTTCCCAACTAGTCAAAATAATTGCTTTTCCATAAGGAAATAATAAACAGGAATGAACAAGGGAGCGCCCAAAGCAGTGTTATAACACAAACAAAAATGGAAGCCAGAATATGTGCCCTTCCTCAGCTCTAAAGAGGAAAAGAAGTATAAAAGCTACATGAGGAACTACTTCCCACAAGCTCTCTTTATTAACTATGTGTAGGTATTTGCATTTTTGGAAATACACTTTCCCAAGTTCACTTCCCATTCCCTGGTGCAAATGGCACACAGTCATTGTCTACAAGCACGCTGCTCAGGTGAGCCATGCTAGAAAGAGGGTCTTGCTCAGCACTGAATACTGAGGTCTTCTAAATTGTTTTGATGCTTCAATGGCCAGTGCATGTTAGTTTTGGCAGAACAGACCTATGGAAAACTGTTCTCATATTTGTTGGCTCTGATACTTTGCATGTCAGATGAAACAGCAATGCAAAACTAAAACTGCTCCAGGCCAAAGAAGGCTGAATTTTGTTTGGCTTCTGGGAGACACAGAATCATGGTGGGAAAGCACTCGGTGGCAGTCTGGAGATGTGAGTTCTAGACTCCACATCATTGGATTTTTATTGGTTGCATACTATTCAGCAAATGTACATACCAAAATTTATAGTCATTGCCCCACAGATGAGCTTTTCAAGTAGTAAGTTGTTATACAAGTTTAATATTGGTGCCTAAGTATGTAAAACTTTCATCAAGGGAATAAACTGTCACATTTGGAGACGGGATAAGAACAAAGAGGAGCTGCAGCCAGGAACTTCGGACCACTAGGCAACTCTTCAGAATAGATGCAAATAAGGAATCCAGGGAAAGGCCTGGCACTCTGCCTCCATGGAGACAAGGCAGTCAAGGAAACTGGGCCTCCTGGTAACTAAGTTAGAATAAATACTTGTTCCTGGGAGAAGTCTCACCCACTCCACAGCCACGCAAAAATGCTCATCAAGGAAAATCTGATTTTCTGCAGCAGCAGCAAATGGCCACCAAAGCAGCTTAAGGTAAAGGGCCAAGTGTGGGTGACAAATTCTGCTGTCTAAAGTGCTTGAAAGGCAGTAAAGTGAGAGGTATCTCTGTAGCGTGAAAGTTGTTAAGGAAAAGGAAATGCAGTTGGTTTCAATCTTAGTGTAAAGAAATTTTTTAATTTTTTTTAATGTTTATTTTTGAGAGAGAGAGCAAGCATGAGCAGGGTAGGGGCAGAGAGAGGGAGACACAGAATCCGAAGCAGGCTCCAGGCTCTGAGCTGTCAGCAAGAGCCTGACATGGGGCTCGAACCCATGAACCGTGAGATCATGACCCAAGCCAAAGTCGAAGTCCAACTCAGTTGGACTGAGCCACCCAGGCGCCCCCTCAGTGTAAGGAATTTTTTTAATTGCTCACCACGGTCTGCAATATATTCGTATATACTATTTACAGGCATTATATAAACAGATTTCTTTTTTTTTAAACTGTTTTCCTTCTTTTATGTAGCACTGGAGTTGAGGCGATATACAGAGGAATCATCCATCCCTGACAGGGCCATCTGAAGTGAATCCTATGTTTAAACTTTCATAACTGTATACAGAAGACATAAAATAATTTTACCAGAAAATTTTTCCCAATAGTAGTTTAAAATGTACCAGTGACAACAGAGATACCTTTGTTGAAATATGATGGCTAACTTAACATATAGCTTAAAATTTTAAGATAAAGGGCAGTGACTTTGCAAAGTGTTTTAGAATTTAAAATGACTTTGACCATCTTTTTTAAAACAGGCAGAAAAGTAAACTATACAAATCTAAGATGTAAAATGACTGGGTCTACAAATCCTATGAAATCCAAACTGCAATCTGAGAAGTTAAAAAAATAATATGTTTCAAAGAAGACAATGCTGATGAAGTTTATTAGACACCAGACTAATTTATTCAGAGTTTATTAGTTCCCTTTTCTTCCAAGTGTGTAAGCATATGGCAGAGAATTTTCTCTTAAAAAAAAAAAAAGGAGTTTCATAAAAGAAAAGATGGCCTAAAGTCTAGACTGTCTCTTAAGAGCCCTTCCTGTGTACTAATCCTGAATTTCATTCATAACTCATCTCCTTAGAGGTAATCCAAACAGATTAAGAAATAAAATGCTTTCTTCTTCTGTCTTTTTCGCTTTGCAAACTGTTTTTAAATTAATACTTCCTGCTCCCTCCCAAGAACCCTGGAACCTTTGCAAACAGTTGTTAAATAGCTATAATTCTTTCTCATACTCATTCAACATTCACCAGCACTCACAAGATAAGCAACACCCACTTGAAGGTATCATAGTGTCAAATGCTGTACTAAAAAAAAAAAGTGATTTACAGCAGCTGGTAAACACAGACATCTAATTCAAAAAACACTGCAAAAGACAGAGAAGATCTGTGCTTTAGACAAGGGTTGTGATGGTTTCTAAATTGTTAGTACTTCGAAGCTTCATTCTATTACACTCTATACAACTCAACTCATAACTTATTTTTCAGTTTTCGTTGGGACTAAACAATGCTTAAAACAACTACCAGACCACCTGCCAAATTTTATTTTTTTTAATTTGTATATTCATTTTCTTGTGCAATTTCAGTTTTCTGGAGTCAACGACAGAAATGATTTATGATTTACTCTGGTAAATTTCCACAGCTTTGTATAAAGAAAAACTCAAAAGCATTATGTGCTGCCAAACATACAATGTATGCATCAGGTTCAGAATGTTGGGAGGCAGATTCAAAGGAAAAACTGTTCCCACCATCTTTCCAGAAGAAATCTTTGCAAACATGGCTAACTAAGAATTGATGTAACCTAGTATTTTTAAAGTTATTTGGTTTTTAGTCAGGAAATATGTTCAATTGAGTAACAAAGGAGAGAAAACAAAACCCACAAGACTCTCTTTGGAGTTAAGTCATTCAAACCATTGGTTTTACCAAGTAGCAAAACAACCACATTAATACAGTTCTCATCTTCTCACTGCTAAGTGATTTTCTTGATTCCATACACTGTTGGTACACATTTTACATAAAAACTCTTTTAAGGTTAAAGATCTCAGTTCCCATAGTCAGTGGTGCAATGGTCCAAACTCAAACTCTAATTGTAGTGTCTGGATAACCACAAATGAAAATATTTCACAGTTTGTCCCAATTAATCAAAGGAACACTTGATCTAAGATTGAACCACAGCACCTGTGGTCATACACAATCTCTTTAGCAAACATAATCTTACTAATCAGCAAGAATTTACATTGTAATTTTTGTGATTTTTAATTTTTATTTTTTATGCAAGTGTTTTCAGAAATAAAAGGAGTCCATCTCAGGCAGCATAGAAAGTTGGTATCTTTCCCAATGACTATGGGAATCTTTGGGAAAGTGTGGTGAGAGTTCATCATCAAATAAATTTTAACATCTCAGTGAGTGATTTTCAAATTTCAGTATATAGCAGAACTGCTGTGGTTAAGTTGAAGCATCTCTAATTTTAGTTCCACAGGTGGTGATTCAGATGCCCATCCAAGCTTTAGAACCCCTGATCTAGATTGTACAATCAGGATCTCTCCTAGATTTTATCCTAGGAATTATCTTTTAATATAGCTTACCTTATTAAATCTGGATTAAAAGTCTATCCTTAATTCTATGACTGCTCATCCCTTGTCTTCTCTGTACATGATCGATTGCTCTCTGGTTTTCAGCAACAACTCACTGTCTGGCTAAGTCTCCCTGATCCTAGGGAGAGAAAGGAAGGGGTCAACTCCACCAGAGGGAAACCCTGTGGATGAGTGAGACCTGAATTCAATTAACTTAGTTCAATGATATCTCCATTTCCTTAGAGAAAAAGAACATGTCTAGCCCTCATATAAACTGCTGTAACAGCTGGATCTAGATGAAATACATGACATCGCTTCCCCTCTGGAAGATCCTAGTTCTTCAGAAAATACCGTGGGAAATCTGCTGACAATTTCCTGTAGCCTGACCAACACTAATTCCCAGTGATGTCAACCATTTCCTCTCCATGTGGTTTTGCAAAGCCCTTTGTCATGGCAAAATCTGTTCTTCAGGAGAATTTGCTAAGATATATTTTGCTCTTGCTATATCTCATGCCCAGAGAAGTGCCCAAGCATAGTAGGCACACAATAAGTACCTGTTAAATGAATGGTCTCCTGCCACATACAGTGTGTGCTCTTTATCATCATCAAGGACATAATAAACTCAGTACACAGAACTCTGCAAAATAACAAGGCAGCTATCTTTGTGCATAATTGATCTACCACAGAGTTGACTTCCATTTTATATACATATGTATCATTGAAACTTGTCTTAAATACAACATTATTCAGATTTCTTACCTGTACCATAATTCAATTGATATGATACCAGATTTTTAGTATTAGTTTACAAATTTAGGCCATCTGATACCAGCTAATATGAGATGGCCCTAGAATTTACCCTAATATATTCTGAAGCATGATCACATTCATGAAAGACTCTCTATCCTTAAACATACAAGCAGAATCCTAGTGTAACCCTCTGCCATCTGAATAGTGTTGTCATTTCTGAAATGGTCAGATTTTCCAGGATGGGCACCTCCTGTCTCCTACTCACTCAGCAAATGAGTGCTCCTTCTACATATATTACAACAGAAAGTCTGTTCTATTTATATAAAGCTTAGATTACATGAATTGAAGCTGTTTTACTTATGCAGGGTAGACTCTATCCAATAAAAGTGATCTCTAAAAGTTGTCTATCAATCAAATTTTGTAAATTGAATTATAATCTAAATTACTGGGGGAATTTGTCAGTTGATGTGAGCCTATGATATTGCCTTTTGTAAACTGACAAAAAAGGAAATGTAATTATAAAAGTAAATTGTTTTACTGCCAACAAATTTGTCATTTTTGTTATTAAAGTAATGTTTTGTTTCAGCAGCTTGAGGAGGCCCTTTTGGATATGGTTCATGTCTTAAAGGAGAGACTAGGGCATTTATAAAAAACACAGATGAGGCACCTGAGTGGCTCAGTTAGTTAAGGGTCTGACTCTTGATTTCTACTCAGGTCATGATCACACAGTTCATGAGATCAAGCTGTGCTAACAATGCAGAGACTGCTTGGGATTCTCTCTCTCTCTCTCTCTCTCTCTCTCTCTCTCTCTCTCTCTCTCTCTCCCCCCCTCTCTCTCTCTCTCTCTCTCCCCCCCCTTCTGGAAATAAATATTTAAAAATATTAATAAGAAGATAAAAAACACATATTTACCAGCCAAGTGAATTCTCCCTAAAATCTTTCTTCCAATGAATAGACATTTATTGAAATGCTAAGCCAAACATTAAACAATAGAGAACTGGACAGTCACAGCTCCTGCCTTTATAAAGTTTACATTCAAGAAGGAAATGTGAACATTAAGAAAATACTTACAAGTACAACAGGCGCTAAGAGAAATCCAGATTGATATTGGGATATTTAAAATGATGTCTTCAAGCCCTGCCAGGGGATACCTCATTTAGGCTGAGGCCCAAACAATGAATGACAATGCCAAGCAAAGTAAGAAGAACTAAGAAACACTGGATTCAGAGGCAACAAACACAGATTGTTATGTAAAAGGAATTGAAGGAAGCCCAGTGAGGCCAATGTAGAGAAGTGATGCGAAAGGAGGGAGAAGTTGGCAGGGGAGGCTGAAGGTATGGTTAGGACTCAGCTTGTGGAGGTCCATGCCACCATGTGAGATGTTTGAGACTTTGTTGTGAGAACAGGAGAAAACCACTGAACGGGGTAAAGCAGGTATTATGGTAATGGTTTCGTGAACACACGTCAAGCCCAACACTTGGCCAATTCTCACTAGAGCCATCTGTTGCAGTCTAACGTAACTTCTAAGGGCCAGAGCCAGAGGCATACAGGGCTGGCATGCAGACAGTTGATTCTAGGCAGTGAGCCCAAAGAACATGTACCTAAATAGCTGAAAGTGTACATACTAGTGTGGAATAAGACAGCCCCAGTGGTGAGCAAGAGGCACTTGTGCAGCTGAGGCAGTGCCGTTAAGCTAATGGTATCCTGTAGCTGACTGGAACAGCAAGGCTGAAATTAAAAGGTGGGATAAGAACATGCGAGGCAGGGGCACCTAGGCAGCTCAGTAGGTTAAATGTCTGACTTTGGCTCAGGTCATGATCTCACGGTTTGTAGGTTCGAGCCCTGTGTCAGGCTCTGTGCTGACAGCTCGGAGCCTGGACTCTGCTTCAGATTCTGTGTCTCCCTCTCTCTCTGCCCCTCCCCCGTTCATGCTCTGTCTCTCTCTGTCCCAAAAATAAATAAAAAACGTTGAAAAAAAATAAAAAAATAATAAAATAAAATAAAAAAATAAAAATAATAAAAACCATGTGAGGCAGGACATGAGAAGCATCAGATTTGCCACCCAATGTACCATTCCCTCAAGAGCTGGCTATAAACCTGAAATTATTTATCATCTAAATGCAGAACCCACGTAAAGCATTTGGAGAACAGGTACTGGAGAGGAGAACTGGTCCTTTAGTGTCTAGTTCCATTTACAACCAATGCTTTTATCTTTCCGAATAACACCACGTGCCGGACTCTGTGCAAACACTTTACAATGTCACATTTAATCCTTCCAACAATCCTATGAGGGGGTGCTGTCATTCTAACTGTATCATTTATCTATTGCTGCAGAGCAAATCATCCCAAATTCAGTAGCTGAAAACAGTAAACCTTTATTATGTCTCTCAGTTCCTGTATGTCAGAAACTGGGGGGAAATCTGACTGGGTGTTTCCAGCTCAGATTCTCTCACAAGGTTACAGTCAAGACATTGGCCAAGTTTGCAGACATCTGAAGGCTTCACTGGGCCTGAGTATGTGCATCCAAGATAGCTCACTTATATGGTGCTCTCTGTATGCAGAAAACCTCAGCTCCTGCCAGGTGGGCTGTTCCTCAGACTGCTGGACTATCCTCACAACATGGCCACTAGCTTTCCCCAGACTGAGCAATCCAAGAGAAAGGGCAAGGCAGAAGCCACAATGTCTCTGATTACCTAGCCTCAGAAGTCCCACACCATCATTTCCACAGTAACAAGTCAACATTATTCAACATGGGAAGAGACCACACACGTCACGAATACTAGGAGGCAGGGATCACTGGGGCCATCTTGGAGGCCAGATGCCACAGTCACAATATTACACATGAAGCTACTGGGGCCCAGAGAGCTAAACTGACTTTCCTAAGTCACACAGTAAGTTGAACTGGGTTCTCTCTGACTGTAACTCTTATGTCTTCAGTCACTGCACTATACTGCCTCTTTAAGTAAACTGGTACTTAAAGCCAAAGATATTGAACCACACAGGGAAATATTTAATCTAAAATAATATCGAGAAAAAAAACCTGGGGCCTACCAACAGACTTACTTTGGCATGGATTTCTGGCTCCAGCTGTCTTCTGTAAAGACTAAATGGTCAGATTTATAAACACAGATGTACTTGTGCCAGAATGAATCGAACACTGCATGGCATCATGTAAAAAAAAAGGGGGGGGGCACAATCTGAAAAGTTTAATTTAGTAAAATAAACTGACTTCAAAGCAGCCCAAATCATTTCAATACTACCCAGGAGAAGGAGAAGGAAGAGAAGGAGAAGGAGGAGAGGAGGAGGAGGAAGACAATGATTAAGTACGTGACAGACGTATATAACCATTCTGTCCTTTCTACAGGATGGGGGCAAGGATTGGTTTCTTCTTTGTATTTACAAGGCATGGAAACCAAGGCCAGATGACTAACTGTTGCTATAAATCAACCAGGATGCCCAACTTGAGTACTCTGTGGAGATGCTTGGGTTACAGTTCTCAGCAGTGCAGTGCTGTGCAATTAAAGCAAAATGTGAAAGCTGTGGAGCAAATAGGTGTACTAAAGGATGTTCTCCACCTGTACCTATGTGGTATCAGGGACCCCATCACATCCATTTAATGAAGTATCAGTATTGGAGTAGAAAGATAAAAGGAACAACATTTACATTCTGTGGTCCAGGCAATATCAAACACATTGATACTTAAGTCACATACAGAAAACACAGGGACAATATTCTCGGTGTAGAGTGAAACTGTATTCTCATGACCTCCTAATCATCACACAAGCCCTGGCTTAGGTTGCCTCTCACGCATCTCCAGGCCCTCCTGCCAGTGGAGAAAGCCAGGGTGTAATCCGTCCCAGTTCTCACTGAGGCGTCTGTCAATCTCACTCTCCGCACTTCTCACAGACCTGTCCCCATCATCTTCCACTACCAGAACAATGCCCCATTGTTTAATGTAAGTAACAATCTTAGAGCTTCATGTACTGGTTCTTTTCAACCACAGCCCTTGTGAAAGCTTTTGCTCTCTGTATTTCCTTCTCTTTTATGAAAGTTAACAAAAAGCAGCATATCATGGGCTGAGATCCATGCAGCAAATTGAAGCCATTCCACACTCAACGGTTTCCAGCAGTTTTTCCTATCTGCAGACCAGGCCTACAAACTGAAATCATTTTCATTCATTTAAACTTCTGTTACAAAGCTTTAGGGATGGAATAAATTAGCCAGCTCATCTTTCCCTCAATTTCATAAAAGCACAGAGTACCATTTCTTTAAAGAGCATTTCATGGAATAGACATCATTTCTTGCAGTAGAGCAGCCTGATAAACAGGGTAAGGGATTGCAACAGTGTTCAACAAGATTTGAAAGGAACGTTGAACAAAAAGTGGTAGGGGTTCTGCCCCAATAAAGCACTTTGAACTTTCCAAGGTCTTTGATCTCAAAAAGTGAAACTTTGGTACATCACTATAACAGCCTCCCAGAATATTTCTAGTATGTTTTTCCTGAGAAAATGGAATCTCCATAACATTAACAAACATAAATCTTATCAACTGCTTTCCATCCCATTTCCCTGTCCCATACCATTTCAGATATACTCATGTTAACCCTAAGAGATATCCATACTGTTATAAAGGATGGATACACTAATGTGGAAGGACAAAATAGTTCCACAGAAAAACTCGAAATCAATCATAAGACAACCACAAAAACAAGAGTTTTTAACTTGAGCTCTTTGAGTCAGGGGGCACTGGAAGGAGGGATTCAACAGGGGGGAAAAAGAAGCAAAACCAACAGGGCTTCTGAAGAACAATGGAGACCTGTTCCAAGCAATTAAACTTGAAAATCAACTTTGGTTCCCACCTAAAGCCAGGAATATCTATGAACTCCTTCCCACAGCACCAGAAGTAAGTGGATATAATGTGATACAATGAAGCTTAAGCTCTGGGGTCCCTCACTTTCATGGGTCCCTTCCAAGAACATCTCTGTTCCTATTTTTATATTTGTAATTTTGAGTTCTTTTTTCTTACACAGGGCCTCCCAAACTATTTAAGATCTAGGGCCCTTAAAATTTGGATTCATTTCTGCACCACACATTTTTAGAAGTATCCCTTCATCATTTCTACAAATATAAGCAAAAGCAAAGAGAAACAAAAATAACTAAAGCATTTAAAGACACTTAGAGCTGGTTACCCAGTGGCTATGCTTGAAATCCTTCCAAGGTTTCCCATGATATTTTGAACAAAATCCAAACTCTAGTGGTTTGCAAAGGCCTGCATGATCTGGCTCCTTCTTCAATTCCAAGTCATTCCACTCTCCCCATAATCCCCCGTATGACCTCCAGTCACACTGTCCTCCTTGTAACTCGTCTACGTCGTCAACCTCTTTCCCATCTCACGTCCTTTCCCTATTGTTTCTGCTATTGAACCTCTCTTTCTCCCCCTTGTCACATTGCTGGTACCATGCTGTTTTAGGGTTCTCTGGCCCTCTCTGATGGCTAAGATATCATGTTCTGTGTCTCCTCATCCCCACCCTTGGGTTCTCTATCATATTCTCTTCCCCTGTAGCCTTTTATACAAGTTATTGCCTTTTTTTCTTTTTTTTGCCTGTTTGATAACTGCCTATCTCTGCAATCCTGCAACTTCCATCAGGACAACAACGGTGCTTACTTTGTCTACCACTATGGATCCAGCCACTTGGGTCAGTGCCTAGTTTACAGTGGATGCCCCATAAAAATGTGAGCAAAGGATGGTGAATGAGTCATGCAACACAGTTAATCTTCCCGTTAACTTAATCCTTTAAAGCACAGAAACCAATAATAGTAATAATAGTAATAACAATTTTGGTGAGAATCTTTCCATGTCTTTGTAAATGGACTACTTGAATGTAATACAACATTTTTCTGGCAACTCGGGGCTAAAATAATGAACAGTAAATATGATGCCTTGTAGCCAAGGAATGCTGTCCTTGGAGATTTTTGTTTAATGTTTATTTATTTATATTTGAGAGACAGAGAGCGAGTGAGCCAGCACGAACAGGGGAGGGGCAGAGAGAGAGGAAGACAGAGAATCCCAAGCAGGACCTGCACTGCCATCACGGAGCCCCACACAGAGCTCAATCCCATGAACCGTGAGATCCTGACCTGAGCTGAAACCAAGAATCGGACACTTTACTGACTGAGCCACCCAGGAGCCCCTGTTCTTGGAGATTATTGATACAAATCAGTTATTTCTGGCGCTCATATGTCAGAGATTGCTATAATTTTTTAATTTTTGTGTCTGCTTTCCTTGGTTCTTCTGCTTTGGTCACTGTTAGGCTGTCAAATCATCTTCTTGAGCTTCTCAAAGAACCTTCCTTAAGCAACTCACAATCTCGTCCTACTTCATGCTACTTTAATCTGCTTATTGGAAAGTATTAAAACTGGAAAGTAGGTAACAATCATGGAGAGATGTATGCAAAGTAATGGTAGACAAGACCCTCAAATGTCTGTTAGTGAATTCAGTGAGTACAGTGGCACTTATTTTAGCCACTCAAGACAATCTTTACTTGGTAACTGTAATCTGGATGGAATGTAAGCCAGGTAAGCCACCCCTGATTATTGTATGGCTAAAATGCTGTAGCCCCTGAAAACACTGTTGTCTCAAACACCCTACTATCAGGGCTTCTGGGTGTCTCAGTCGGTTGAGTGTTTGACTCTTAATTTTAGCTCAGGTCATGATCCCAGGCTCATGGGATCAAGCCCCAGGTCAGGCTCTGTACTGAACATGGAGTCCGCTTAACATTCTCTCAGGACACCTGGGTGGCTCAGTCTGTTGAGCACCCAACTCGTGATCAGCACCTGCTCAGGTCATGATCTTACCGTTTGTGAGTTCGAGTCCGAGCCTGGCTCTGGACTGACAGTGCAGAGCCTGCTTGGGATTTTCTTTCTGTCTCTCTCTCTCTCTCTCTCTCTGGCCCTTCCTGTCTTTCAAAATAAATAAACATTTAAAAAAAGAGAGAGAGACTCTCTTTCTCTCTCTGTTCTTGCCCTGCTCGCTGTCTCTAAAAACAAAAACAAAAATAAGCCACTCAACTCTCAATACTTCTGGCCACCACGTATGTGAGGGTTTTTCCCCACCAAGCAATTCTAAGTGACTATGGACACCTAATGGGTGTCCTATGATTCAATTCAATTCTGACACCATCTACCTGGAAAAAGCACCAGATCCCACAGGTTAAGGGCTCTGTCCAATAAGACTGCCTTCATTTCACATGCCAATCACAAGCCCAGGTTGTCACCTGTACCTCTAACTCACCAGCTATAAATTAGAGGCTCCCACAACCCCCTCCTCAGGTTCAGTATTTCACTAGCATGGCTCACAGAACTCAGGAAAACCATAAACCTACTAAACTACCAGTTTATCATGAAAGGATACAACTCAGGACAGCCATAAGGAAGAGACACATTGGGCAGGTTTATGGGAACCGAGTTTCCATATCCACTCCAAGCACACCACGCTCTCCACATCTCCATGCATTCACTATCCTGGAAACTCCCCAAAGCCAGTATTTTTAGGGATTTTTATGGAGACTTCCTTACTCAGGCATGATTGATTACATCTTTGGCCACTGATGACTAATTTAACATCAAGCCCCTCCCACCTCTCCAGAGGTCAAGTTCCAAACTTCTAATCACCTGGTTGGTTCCCCTGACAACAAGCCTCCATCCCAGAGTTAAGGGGCTTTCCAAAAATCACCTCATTAACAAACTCAGGTTGAAAGGGGCTTGTTATGAAAAACAAGACCCTCATTTAACCTTCATCTCCCTGGCACTATCTGAGGACTGGAGGACAAAAGGCCAAACATTAAAACAAAAAAGGGCGCCGCGCTCTTATCACTTAAGAAATTACAATGGCTTTAGGAGCCACATGCCAGGAAGATCAAGTATATATTTCTTCTTATAAATCACAGTATCACACCCCATACTCATTTGAGTTGTTTGCATGTCCCTTCTAAAAGAGGCAAGACAAATGCAAGCTTAAATACAAATGCAAATGTTACATAGAGAAATATATTTGGATTCTCTTGGAGAAAGGGAAAATCAAAGAAAAATATTATGCACCAGGAATACGAATTGAGAGTTAATAATTCAAAAAAAACATACCTGAAAGCGCAAAAGGATCTCGAGCTAAAATGAAACTGGAAGCTGTGAAACTGCAAATCTCACGCATGCGCGCTGGGAGGAACGGAACTCCACGCTGAGGCGGAGACTCCTCTCCTGATCAGTGAACGTCCGCGAAGCATCTCTGTCCTGCACAAGCCAATGAACTTAATGCTTGGACTCTGGCTGGACTTCCCTCTTGTTGCACTCCTTGCCCATGAATACAACCCACCCAAAAGCCTCCAAGGCTTCGTCTATAGCTTGCTGAAGCCTGCGTTCACCCAACTGCAGCTACTCTGCTATTCCCAGATAAACTCAATTTTAGCTAATTCGAGTTTGCCTCAGTGTACTTTTATAAATAACGAGTATTTTGTCAAAAGGATACTTTGACAAAAGTAATGGCAAAGGTCAACTGTAAAATCAATTATACCTCAATAAAACAAAACAAACAAAAAACAGGGGAAAAAATTTTGTAGGCTCAATCATTTAAAAAGAAACAACGTCAGGGGCGCCTGGATAGCTCAGTCGGTTAAGCCCCCGACTTCGGCTCAAGTCATGATCTCACGGTTTGTGAGTTTGAGCCCAGCTCGGGCTCTGTGCTGACAGTCCAGGGCCTGGAGCCTGCTTCGGATTCTGTGTCTCCCCCTCTCTCTGCCCCTTCCCCATTTGTGCTCTGTCTCTCTCTTTCTCTCAAAAATACATAAATGTAAATAAAAAATAATTAAAAAGAAAAAAGCCACAATCTGTAAAACATAATGGAGGTAATAGGAGTACATGATTAATAACATAAACCTACAAATTGCCACCCTGACCTTTGGTATGTATATCAAATTCTGTCTAACCTCCTAACTTGGAATCTTTGCTGGGCTTCTCTACCCTTTCCATCTCCATTTGGTTAGCACCTACTTACCCTCCAGGTGGCACTTTGAAAGTTACTTCCTCAGGGAATTCATCTTCTACCTCACACTAGCATCCTTTATTTTTCATTCAGATTATTTATATAATCATTGAATGTCCTGTACAAGACTGCATGTAATCTTTTTGAGGGCAGCACACATTGTTTTATTCTTTGCTCTCTTCCCAGAGCCTGATCTAATGCCTGCTAAATACTTTTAGTTTATTATGACTATGGGTAATAAATATATGTTGAATATGTTGAATGAGTAACTGAATGAATGAATCCAGTCTTCAGTATACTTGGAGAAGAGTGTCACTCTTCATGAGGAAGTTACTGATCAAAGAGTAAATAACCCCCTCTACTACATTTGCACAGCTCCATTCCCCATTCTGTGGAGGCCAGTATTTGACACCATAAAATGGAGAACAAAAAAATGTGTCACTTTGAGATTGCTTGTTTTGAACTCTACAAAGTAGGGAGTAAAAATAGAGCTTAAGAGATTCCAATGTGCACCTGACAATTTTATTCCTTTAAGTTTTCTCTTGGCCTAAACAGAGATGTGGACTAGTGGCTCTATCATTTCCAACAGACAAAAACCAAACTACTGGCATTACAAACGTAGTAAAAGTCCTGGGTAGAGAGTAATGTCATGACAGTGATACTGGTTACTATGGAAGTTAAGGACTGTTATTAGTGAATTCTATAGCTATTCCTCTGGAAAAGACACAGTGGGAGTTTACAGTTGCCCTTATAAGCAAAAGCCTAATGTCCTCAGCTACAAATATAGATTATAGGAAATCAAACAGCTAGGAGAAATGTCAGAGATGTAAATTAAATTTGGGAGTTTATGAAAATGACTAGAATTTCTAGAATAACAAATGTGAACTATAGAATTCTCCTTTGCTTATAAAAGGATATAGAAGAAAAAATGGATTAGTTGGTTGATACCAGCCTTTTAGAAGTAATTAACCCACTGAATCTGGGTCTATTATAAATAATATGATGGGGCACCTGGATGGCTGTCTGTTAAGCATCCAACTCTTGATTTCAACTCAGGTCATGATCTCACTATTTGAGAGTTTGAGCCCTGCATCGTGGCCTACTGACAGTGTAGAGCCTGTCCAGTGCAGAGGAATGCTTTCTCTCTCTCCCTCACTCTCTGCCCATCCCCCACTTTCATGCACACTGTTTCAAAATAAATAAATTTCTAAGATAAATAAATAAATAAATAAATAAATAAATAAATAAATAAATAAAATGACAATGGAACTGTCTTTGGAACATTACCAGCATTTTGTATAATTGCTATAATTTGTCACAAATGCTTGTGATAAATTTTACGTAGTTGAGATCTCATTAAAAAAATAGAGTGAAACAAATACCTCTTTTTACATGTGAGATAATAATCTGATATTAGCAAATAACCAAATAAATGATTTATTCCTCTATGAAGACTCCTTTCTTAGTTAGAAAGGAGGAATAGGTGAATTGGAATTAAAAATGAAAATATTAAATCTCTGATGATGATGCACCATGGGCTCTTCCAGATGACTGTGAAAAGTGAGAAAAAGAATTCACTAAACAATAAGCATTTGAGCCCAGTATCACTCCTGGGAACTCGCTTCCACTCTTTGAACTAATCCATTGTATAAGCTAATACCACAAATATTACCAGTGTGAAATGATCCCAACATTTGGTTTTCCAGTCTTTTGTAGCATGTGTTAACATCATTCTCCCAAGTGAAAATTTATCTGATACTACAAAAGACACATTCTTGTATTTTTAAATGTTTTAATTGCTCCTTATCTCATTTCAAAAATGATTGAAGTAGCTTATAATAAATAAAAGTACACAATAAGGAAGTCAAAAATGAAAGAGAAAACTAATTCTAAGAAATTGGAGGGGCTCCAGAGTGGCTCAGTCAGTTGAACATCTGATTCTTGATTTCAGCTCAGGTCATGATCTCATGGTTTCATGAGTTTGAGCCCCACATTGGGCTCTGTGCTGACAGCACAGAACCTGCTTGAGATTCTCCCTCTCTCTCTGCCCCTCCCCTGCTCATACTCTCTGTTTTTTCTCAAAAAAAAAAAAAAAATAGTGGGAAACAATTAAGTTAATATCAAAAATAAGCAATGAATTCAGTTCAACTCAGCTTTCTAGAAGCCAAACTAAACAAAGGTCAATGGTGAATTACACATTTCTTATCTGAACAAAAAATATATATTGTTGATTTAGAATGTGCAACTTCTAAGCAAGATGTATTGCACTGCTCCTTCTACAAATGACTTTAGACAACATGGTAGACAATTCACAAGTAACTCCTATTCAGAGGCTGTTCATATGTTCACTAATATAGTCATCCCCACTTATCTATAGGGGATACATCCCAAGACCCCCACTGGATGCCTGAAATTGCAGATAGTGAACCCTATATACACTATGTTTTTTCCTGTACATACATACCTATAATAAAGTTTAATTTAGAAATAAGGCCCAGAGGGGCGCCTGGGTGGCTCAGTGGGTTAAGCGTCTGACTTCAGCTCAGGTCACGATCTCGCGGTCCGTGAGTTCGAACCTGCGTCGGGCTCTGGGCTGATGGCTCGGAGCCTGGAGCCTGCGTCCGATTCTGTGTCTCCCTCTCTCTCTCTCTCCCCTCCCCCATTCATGCTCTGTCTCTCTCTGTCTCAAAAATAAGTAAACGTAAAAAAAATAATAATAATAATAAAAATAAATAAGGCCCAGAAAGAGATTAACAACAATAACAAGACTAAAAATAGAAAAATTATAACAAAACACCATAATGTGAAAGTTATGTAAATGTGGCATCTCTCTTTCTCAAAATATCTAACTGTACTGTACCTGTCCTTCTTCTCATGATAATGTAAGATGATAAAATGCCTATATGATGAGATGAAGTGAGGTGAATGAAATAGGCATTGTCAGATTGTGACATAGTGTTAGGCTATTAAGGACCTTATGATGATATGTCAGAAGAAGGATCGTGTGCTTTTGGACCATGGTTGACCAAGGGTGATGCAAACTGCAGAAAGCAAAACCTCAGATAAGAGAGGACTACTGCATATACCTACATATTAGTAAATTATTTCTGTATGCATTATAAATATGCTATATATACACACATGCGCATTTCTGAGTTGTAGCTTATATATACCTATATAAATATTCCCATACATTGCAATAAACTAAATGTTTGTGTCCCCTTGAATTTCATATGTTGAAATCCTAACCTCCCAAGCGATGGCATTAGGAGGTGAAGCCTTTGGGAGGTGATTAGGTCATGGGGTGGGGCCCTCAGAAATGAAATCCCTGCCCCTATAAAAGAGACTCCAGAGAGTTCTCTTGCCCTTTTCCCACCACATGAGGAAACAAAGAGAAATTAGCAATCTGCAAAACAGAAGAGCACTCTCACCAGAACCCAAGCATGCTGGCACCCTGATCTCAGACTTCAATCCTCCAGATTTGTGAGAAATAAATTTCTGTTGTTTATAAGCCACCAAATTTATGGCATTTTCTTATGGAAGCCTGAATGAAGAGACACATACACACATACTGACACATAGGAAGTAACTCAGAGAATGTGCTTCTCTAAAGAGACAATGTAATAGGCTTGAGTAGACTCTTGCCAATGATGGCCACAACAATTCCTCCCATCCCTGAATGCTAACACTTTGCAATGTGTCTTTGTCATTTTCTCATAAAGTAGTGGAGTATATTTCTCCTTCCTTTAAATCTGGGCTGGTCCTGTGAGCAGCCTGAACCAACAGAAGTGATGGTGTGTGATTTGCTAGCCCGGGTTTCAAGAGGCCCTGTTCCAGCTCTCATGCTCTAGCAACAAAACTGCCACCACATGCAGAAGCACAGGCAGAGCGTGCGCCTAGTAGACAAAAATAATGGGATATTTTGTAGCTTAACCAGTCTAAGACCACTAATTTGGCTGAGAGCCAATCAGTCCAGTCAGGAATTTTTTAGCAGCAGACTCACATTACAAAAAAAAATACTAAAATTGAATGTAAATGTTTCTGGTCTGGCAGCTTTCCTCCAGGGAGTAACTCAAGGATCCAGACTCCTTCTATGTTGTGACACTATCATCAACATATGAGGAAGAGAGAGAGAGTGAGAAGTTGGTATCCCAGACATTTCACCATCTCTGCCTGTAAGGGACATGTACCACTTGTACACATACTCCATTGGTCAGAACTAGTCAGGTGACCCCACCTGGAAATAAGGGGGCTGGGAAGTATGATCCTGGCATGAGCAGCTCCTTCCGGAAACAATGCTATGAGAGGCGTGAATCCTAGGTGGTTCACTAGCTGTCTCCATCACATCTGTGAACAGAGACACAAAATTTCAGATGAATTTAAAGTAAATCAGTATGAGAAACTAAAGAGTGATAGGGACTGATTTTTAAATAGGATAACCAGTGAGGGCATTGATGGAGGTGACATTTAAATAAAGGCATGAAGTGAGGGGCACCTGGGTGGCTCAGTCAATTGAGTGTCCAACTTCATCTCAGGTCATGATCTTATGGCTTGTGAGTTTGAGCCCCACATTGGACTTGCTGAGCTGAAGCTACTGTCAGCAGGGAACCTGCTTCAGATCCTCTGGCCCCCTCTCTTTGCCCCTCCCCCGTTTGTGCTCTCTCTCCCTTTCTCTCTCTCTCAAAAATAAATAAACATATAAAAAGAAAGAAGAAAGAAAGAAAGAAAGAAAGAAAGAAAGAAAGAAAGAAAGAAAGAAAGAAGAAATAAAAAAGAAAGAAAGAAAGAAAGACAAACATGAAAAGAGGGAGATATTTAAGTTATCTAGGGAAGTTGTGTCTGATACAGAAAAAACAGCAACTGCAAGGCCCTGAAGCAGATATGTTTGATGTGTTTAAGGCAGGGGTTGGTGAACTTTTTGTGTAAAGGATCATATAGTCAATACATTAGATCTCTGTTACGACTACTCAGCTCTATATTATACTATAAAACCAGCCATATACAACATATAAATGAATGTGTGTGGCTATCATCCAATAAAACTTTATTTACAAAAACAGGCAACAGGACAGATTTGGTCATAGGCCATAATTTGTCATCCTCTAGTTTAAGGAAAAGCAAGGAAGGCAAATTTCTTCTCAGAAATTTGAATAGTGGGCAAGGGGGCTAGCAGAGGATAGTGAATTTGGACAGGAAACCAAGTGTTAAATCAAATGGAGCTTTACAGGTTATATTTATTGAAGGGTTTGGATTAATTCCAATGGCTTGAGAAAACAGTGGGAAGATTTTTAAATAGGGGTGTAAAAAGTTCTGATTTACATTGCAAAGGATGATTCTGGCTGCTATAAGCAATAAACCCTAGGGAAGTGAGAGTAGAAGCTGGCAGAACAGTTAGTAGCAGCTAGAGCTTATACTAAAGCTGAGGGTGGCTTCAATGCGTGGGTTAGCAGTGAAGACAGTAAATAGTTGCCAGGTTGGGGACCTTACTTGGAAGAACCAACAGGATTTGCTAATCAGACAAATGTCCTGTAGGGGGGCTTTTGAGCAAGTAAGCTAGAAATATTTTTAAAAACTATGTAAATTTGAGATTTCAGAGATGATGAAATTTCTAGAGTTGACAAGGTCAAGACATGTCTATATAAGAGAGTAGCAGCACCAAAAAAAATTAATTAATTAATTAAATAAAATAAAGATAGTGAAAATCAGGAGGAAGGCTGAGGAACCATGCTCAATAAGAAATGAAAAGTAATATGTATTAATAATCCTGTGACCTTTGAGTCAGCAGTGACCAGGATGATACTAAGAGTCAGCTGTGTCCTGCACTGTCCATTTAATGTGATCATCTAATCAAAGAGTGATGTCCCCAGAGATCTGTCCAGTAACCACAACCAAGAAAAACAAAACAGACAAAAAACAGGTAAGTCAAAGCAATCACCATTAAATAATATGAAACAAGAAAATGTTGGTGCCTAGCTCCTCACAGGTCCCACAGAGAAACAAACACCTGGAAGTCAGACTTGATGAATTTTGACATTCATATGAACAGCCATTCAACATGACCCAAAAGCAAACTTGGAAAACAATTTAAATCTTTATGGTGGACATTCACAAAATGCCACTGGGATACCTTATCCCTAATCTACTTCAAAACCACTTTTTTCTCTCAATCCACAACACAGTAGGACAGTAACTGTACCACAGCCTTCCTTCTGTCTCTAAAACTTTTTAGAATTTTCTCTAAAACCTGGCCTATGCTAAGGTTTTCCTATCTTGTCCTTCATTCTCTTAATCTTTTCCATTTTGAGTTATTATTCTTCCAGGGCTTACCCCGTCAAGCTTATCTCCATTCTTTTCATTAATCCAATTCTTCATAACGAAACCCCAGAAACAGCTGGCAAAGTCAGCATTCTCCTGGGCAGGCATGAAAGGGAAAGATGCTGTGATATTTGGAGCAGTGCTTCTCAAATTTCAACATGCATCAGAAGCACCTAAAGAGTTTATTAAAATGCAGATTCCTGAGTTCCATTTGGGGGACAGGGATGATCAGGAGGTCTGGGTGAGGCCCAAGAATATGAACTTCTAACAAACTCCCAGGTGGATGATGATACTAGTGGCCCACCAACAACACTTGGAGTAGTAGCATGATGGAGCCCTTGGGAAAAAGAATTTAAAGGTCACTTAGGCAAATCCACTGTAATTCACTGCAGGGTTTAATATTTAGTACCACTTATCTACATACACATTTTTTCTTTCAGAAAAGAAAGAAAGAAAGAAAGAAAGAAAGAAAGAAAGAAAGAAAGAAAGAAAGAAAGAAAGAAAGAAGGAAAGAAAGAAAAAAAGAAAGAAGGAAGGAAGGAAGGAAGGAAGGAAGGAAGGAAGGAAGGAAGGAAGGAAGGAAGGAAAGAGAGAGAGGAAGGAAGGAAGGAAGGAAGGAAGGAAGGAAGGAAGGAAGGAAGGAAGGAAGGTTAAATTTATCTGTCCACTTGACTGGCCAAGGGATGCCCAAATAGCTGATAAAACATTATTTTGGGTGTGGCTGTGAGGATGTTTCTGGAAGAGATTAGCATTTGAATTGGTAGACTACATACAAAAGATCACACTCACCAATATGGTTGATGTTCTCTTTGTTCTTGGGCCTTATGACTCAGATGGAAATTTATATCATCAGGGCCCTTCCCCTTCAGTTCCCCCAATTCTCAGGCTTTTAGACTCCAGCTGAATTATACTACCAGCTTTCTTGGTTCTCCAGCTTGCTGAAGGCAGATTGTGGAACTTCTCAGCCTCCATAACTGAGTGAGCCAATTTCTATAATAAATCCCCTCATATACATACATACATATATCTTATTTGTCTGTTTCTTGGGAAAACCATGACTAATACAAATAGATGACAGATGATAGATGATAGATGATAGATACAGAGATACAGAGATAGTTAGGAAGAACACTCATTGGAGAAGAACAGAGAAGGAGAAAAGAAGGAGCAGGAAGAAAAGAAAGAAAGGAGGGAAGGAAGAAGAGAGGGAGGGAAGGAGGAAGGAAAAGAAAGAATTCAAGATCTCCCCCTGCCAATCTGCCAAGGATATCCCTCTACAGGATCCACCCTCCGGCATTTTGTATTGCTAGTTCCTGCCCAACACCTAGTCTAATGACCGCTCTCAGATTCCCACAGGTGAGCACAAATACTACTTATCATTACCGGATGGGCCTGCAATAGTGTAGGCAGCCAGGAAATGTTGATGGACTAAGGTGGTTCCGGAGGACCCTCCCAGACAAGCTTCCTCAGCAACCTTAAACCCTTTAGTCTGCCTCACACTTCCTGCATGACTGCAAGGTGCACAATGAAGTTATCAGTCTCCTGCCCCATTTCTTCCATGCCTGGTGAAGCAGCCACATTTTACTATATTAGCTATTTCTTAAGAGTATGTGCTTTTATATTTCTAAATAACATGATATACTGTACTTTTTTTTCTATTTTAGATATTTTTTCCTACTATAGGTAATATAAATTTAGCTCCTTATACCATATCCCATACAGATATTTTCCTTCCTATTTCCAGAATACAGTCTTATTACTTTGAGACAAATCATTATTTCATATTTTTATTATGACTCTACAACAATTATTCATCACTGAATCAAGTAGTGTATTATGAATGTATTTCCCTCTCTTGAGTAATTGAATGTTATTCTTGGAATAAACTGCTTCTTTTTTGCTTATATTTCTCTTTTTGAGGCTCTGGCTAAATCTTTACATATTCTTCAATGACTCTTCCTTCAATTTTCTATGTGGTCAAAACTATCATATATGTCTATCAGTTCCTTTTTTTTTTTTTTTTGGAAGTATTTCTCCCAGAGCCCTCCATCATCCTGTATAAGATGCTCCAGACCCGTGGGATTTCCCTTTTGCTCTTTCTTGTGCTGGATCTCTTTGTCCTTGATGCCAGATTTTCTTTTTTCTTGACTTAATCCCTTGTTTTATAGAAAAACATCCTTATGTAGCTTGCTGAGAAAGTGTATAACGGATCTAAGAATAAAAAGACCTAGGTTGTTTGAAAATGTCTTTAGGTTACATTCACACTGGATTGGTCATTTCATGAGGTATAGACATCTAGACTGGAAGTCATTCTTCTCAAATTTGAAGCATTGCACCAGTACCTCCTAGCTTCCTTTATTGCAGTTAAAAGGCTAGCATGCCATCTTTAGTTTGGATCCTAGTATGTGACTTGTCTCTGTTGTTTTTTTTTTTTTTCTTTCCTCCCTCTGGAAGCTTTTAGAATGTACTCTTTCTATACCCATATTTCTGAAATTTCATGATCATATGCCCAGAATAGTTCTTTTTTCTGATCATCATATTAGGTATTCAGTAGTCTTTTGTATATAAAAACCCATGTCTTTCAATTCCAAAATTTTTTGTATAAATCTTTGATAATATATCTCCTCCATTTTCTTGTTCTCTCTTTCTGGAATGCCTATTATTTGGATGATAGATTCCCATTACTTTCTGATTTCTTTTTCTCTTCTACTTCTTACTCCCAGCCTTTGTTCTACCTTCTAGAAGTCCTGTAACTTATCATCTAAATCTTCTCTTGAATTGTTTTTATCTGCTGTATTATTTTCCATGAATCATGGTTTCTTGATAAATGTTTTTAGTCCCATAGTAAGTGTTTTCTTTTTTTTAATTTTTTTTTAATTTTTTTTTTTTTTTTGAGACACAGACAGAATGCGAGTGGGTTGGGACAGAGAGAGAGGGAGACACAGAATCTGAAGCAGCCTCCAGGCTCTGAGCTGTCAGCACAGAGCCCGACACAGGGCTCAAACTCATGAGCTGAGAGATCATGACCTGGGCTGAAGTTGGACACTCAACCAACTGAGCCACCCAGGTGCCCCTTTAATAGGTGCTTTCTTAAAGACTCTTATTTTCCTTTTATGTATATAAATTGTCTTACCTTTCTGAGGATATTAATTCTCTCTTTTACATTTTTTTGTGATCTCTGCATTAAATTTTTTCCTCTGATTTTTTTTCCTGTTTGTTTTGGTTCCTATTTTTAAATTACATTCTCTCCTTTTGGTTAACTCTTTGTATTTTTTTTAATGTTTATTTATTTATTTCTGAGAGAGAGAGAGAAAGAGAGAGCAGGGGAGGGGCAGAGAGAGAGGGAGACACAGAGTCCGAAGCAGGCTCCAGGCTCCAAGTTGTCAGCACAGAGCCTGATGCGGGTCTTGAACCCACGAACCGTGAGATCATGACCTGAGCTGAAGTTGGATGCTCAACCGACTGAGCCACCCAGGTGCCCCTAACTTTGTATTTAAAGGACAGTCACAAAATCCTCACTAGAAGCTTCAGTGTATGGTTTGTCAAGTGATGGCTGCCTGGTAGATGCCTGGCCATTCAGTGCCAGCAGCTCTTTCTCCCACTTTCCTGCCAGTGTCCTGGGAGCAGACCAGATTATGAGGTCAGAGGAATCTCAGTCAAAAGGTGGCTTTTCGTTTAATCTTGTTTCTGTATGGCCTCGTTCCCATCTTTGGCTGCCAACAAACACATTTTCATCTGTCACAGTTTGAGTACTGATTTGTCCTTAGTAAAGTTTGGTCACCATCAGTGTGGATCCTGGGTGTTAGGGCAGACCTGGGAGTCTTGTCGTGGGGTGGAAGGGAAAACATGACAAAGGGCATCCTGAATCCATTAGAATCTTATTTTGGGGAAGCAGAAGAGGTGCCTGAACACAGGGACAGCAGGATATGAGGGTGGCATGCAGGTGAGAAGGTGCCACTCTGCAACTCTTAGGCTGTCCTTATCCACTCACTTCCAATAGGCCATGCAATTAACCTTTAATTCACTCTTCCCACTGCTATCTTACTCTGTCTTGGAGCAGTGAAGTGGCAGAGAAGGTAAGCCTGACTTCAGGAGTTTATATCACTGAACTATGCCTTTCTGGTAACCTACTATGCCCAGAACTCTTTACTGGATACACTATCACATACAACCCAGAAATTCTGCTTCTGATGTTCATGTTTCATTCACCCAGAGGACACAGAACAATATTGCAATAGGTATCGCTATGTTGTAAATGGACTACAATTTTAAAAGGCACAATAAACTTTGTGTATTCCAACCATAAAAAGGAATTTTCCCACCCCTCCTCTTATTTCTCTTGGAACATCAGCAAATTGAATTGCAAGGAAAATATAATGAAAAGATTTTAAGTTATCCTGCAGACATGAAGACATGGGAAGTTGGCTATAAAATTACATTTGGGTATTTTTGCTTATTCCCTGTTCAAACTCTGTCCAAAATTTCTCTATGAAATAGGAAACTTTTCCCCTTTCTCACCTCTGCACTCTGCAAGTCTAGAGCTAGCTGGCCTTTTATTAACCCCCCTCTTCACTCTCTACCCCACCCCTAAAATGCTTAGCGGTAACAATTCTTCATTGTCTGAACTGTTAAAAAAAAATAAGTCCATAACAAAGAGCTTCCTACTACTGCCAAGATACACTATGATCAGTCACAAAAATCAGTACGTATTCCAAGAGAGTAAGTATCAGCAGTTGTAGGGAAAACCAAGATGCATGACCAAGTAAACATAGTATATACCTAGAAATACAGAATCAGATGTACAATACTAAAGGCAGAGGGTGTCTCAAGAGTTATTGATTAAACTCCCAAACTAGAGTTCATATAGCATTTCAGTAGCAAACACCACAAGCTGTTTCCCCTTGCTTTTCCTTTTCTTTCACTTTTTTCTCCCTTCCCATTCTCTGGGTTGCAGGGTGAGGAGTGGTGAGAACAGTAAAGGTGATATGGATTTAATCAAAATCACATTCATTGTAAAACTTGGGATATACTCTTCACCTAAAACATCCTGATTCTTTTTCCCATTAGACTCTAAAGATGGAAAGGGTGGTATTTATGTCAATGTCTTTGTTCTGCAACTTGAGAATAATTCATAGCCCTATAACCTGAAGAGTATGTTACATTCTCAATTACTAAAACATTCAGAACAAGTCTTATTGAAGATATGTGACAGGGTCAAGCTCAAATTATCCAAAGAGACTCAAATGCATGAACTAAGTTCAAAACTGCTTCAGGGAGACTCGCTTGAGCTTTCCCACAGGATGAGGGGAAGAGAAAGAGAAATCAAATAAATTCCAGCTAGATAAGCAGTCAAGGTGAAGGACAAGAATGGTGAGAGAGGGAGGAGGTAGAAGAAAGGGTATCACAGAGCCAGGAAAGAGAAGGTTCATGAAACTCAAGTTTGAAATTGTACAGTTAACAAAGAGAGATCAAAACAAGGTGGGATATGTTCCCAGGACTCTGAGCAAGTCAGCATCTGGCACCTGACTTATATGTATGGTGATGTGAACAAAGTAGATCTAGAAAACAGGGGATTGATTGAGAATTGGAGATGTTTCAGGGCAGGCACTTCCTGTTTCAGCATCACTGAAATTGCAAGAGGTGCTACACAGCTAAATCTTCAATTAAGAATTGAAATATTCTATCCAGACAATGGTGGCTGGGTTATAAACATTGTTCATAGAAGAACTAAAAACTCTTGGGAAATTTAGCTAATGAGATTAAAAAACAATAGATTCCAGATTGTGTTGTCATTTTGACCCATTCTGAACTTGTTCTTATTTTTTCCTCCATGTCAATCAGTTTACCCTTGACATTTATCAGTAAAATAGATCAAATGCAAACATTCATGGTGAGAAACTGCACAAAAATCCAAAATGCCACATTAAGTAATTCTCGTGGGAATTATTTGCAAAATTCATGAACAGGCAGCATTTTAACAAATGTATATAGGAAAGAAGATTCACCACATAAACTACTCTTCTCTCTGTAGGAAATGATAGTCCAATATCAACAACATTTCCTGCAGGCTGACCCCTTAGTCACAGGAGTCAGCTGTTCTTGTTAACAACACAGGCATGATTTATCTCAAAGATGTAAAGGAATGAGAAAGGCTTACCAAGAAAGTAATGGTATGAGATTGGATGACATTGGGGACATCAGGGGACAATGACTTTCTCACCATTTACATTTTCTCTTTTATACATTCTGAGACCAAGCTACACCTCAGGATCATTTGGGTGTTAATGCCCATCACTATCCTGATATTTCACTTTTTTTATGCTAGTGTTCCCTGTAGCTAGAAATTCATTAGTTAAATTGCTTTAATTTACGAAGTAACCTTATTTTTTTTGGCCAGAGCAAGATTCATTTTGTTTGACTGTGTACTTCTTTTCAGATATATATATATATATATATATTGGCATGAGTTAAGCCATGTTTCTCCACACTCAATAATTTTTCTGAAGCATAATTCTAGTCTGATTTTCTCTTCCTTGTACATTTCTAAATGAAAAAAAAAAGAGATTCAACTTGAGATATAATTTCTGCTTGAGGAGACCGATGGATACAAGAAACAGGAAACAGTATTTATCCAACTCAAAAATCCACACCCAAAGATCCAGCTGATAGAAGGCCAATGTTTTTATCTTTTCTTTTACAAATTATTTTCAGATTCCTTTTCCATAAGTCACTATAATGCTTCTTTCCTGAATTCAAACAACCAAAAATTCAGATAACTGGAATTTTTGTCTAAATTTTACCTTCATAAAAAGAGACAAAACAAATAAACAAATGCATATCAGAGACTTGGGGTTTTATTATTGTTGTGTTTTATTTACTGTTGTTTTTCTACCTCTTAGACTATATCGTGAAATAAGTATATCTTAGACTAATTGCCTACTTCTTATACACCAACGGTACTCAATAATGGCATGTATGTTCAATCATAATTATATTGAGGTTTTTCATGGCATGAGCCAGTAAAGGAAGAAAAAATTCATTTTAATGATGTCTGTACTAGAATTTATTTGAAAAATTTTTATTTATTTTTTTGTTTATTTATTTTTTGAGAGAGAGACAGAGAGCACATGAGCAGGGGAAAGGGCAGAGAGAGAGGAGACAGAGAATCCCAGGCTCCACACTGTTGGCACAGAGCCCAATGCAGGGCTCGATCTCACAAACCATGAGATCATAACCTGAGCCAATATCAGGATTTGGGTGTTTAACCAACTGAGCCACTCAAGCTCCCCAGTGATAAAAAAATATTCTAAATTTAGATTGTGGTAATGGTTGCGCAATTTTTTGAATATAATAAAAATCACTCAATCGTACACTTTAAATAAGTGAAATGTATAGCATGTGAATTATATTTCCATAAAGCTTTTTTTTTTAAATACCCTCTCAGAGGTAGTTTCTCAGAGATGCCCGTTGTATGGGGAGGTCAGTGTAATCCAACTGAGAGAGTCAAACCTTTGAGTGAATCTCCTTTGCCTTCCTCCCCTTTTTCTCTGTCAGAGATATTGGAGTAATTTCTGTTTCCTTCTCTGTTTTCATCCCATTGACTTGGAGTTGTACTTCCCATCTGTTCACTAACTTGGCTTTGAATTTCTGGCCTTTCTTAAAATAACATCAAGGGCTCCTTTTAGAATGTCCACGGATCAAAAACCCTGCCTCTTGTACCTCATACAAAGTCTAACACCGGAGCACATTCTTCCATTCTTGACCAACACACTCCTGGACTCTGCCAAGTCTCCATTGTTTCTAATCCAAACCTCAGTCTTCTCCCAGAGATGTTAAGTTAGAACCAAGATAGGGTCTCTGATGGATACCAGGCAGGCTCCTCAAGAAGCTCTTCCTTGATCTTGTGGCAGTTACCTGCATCTACATGAGACACTGTGAAATATATAGATACTCACACTAGACAGCACCTAACCCTTTTTTCAGCCATTAAACTGACCCTAGATACTAGTGGGTTCTCCCTGTGGATTGGACCACTTTGTACCCCATGAAGACGTAGGTTACAGAGCAGAATGTTGGGAAGTTCACAGCAACACTGTCTGGTCCCCAGTATCAAGGGTGCCGCCATCCGGCCACCATATTCAAGTAGGCTCTGGAAACACCTCTCCAAATAACAGTCATTAATACTGTCCATGTTTGGAATGACTTAGAAAAAGGAAAAGTCCTAAGAGCTTATCTGATCTTATGGAAAGATAGAAGTCATACCTGTGGTTGTTTCTTTTTCCTTTTCCCAACCTTTTCTACCCAAATTCAGAGCTCCTTTTGCCTTAATCTGCAGATTCTCTTCAAGAAGTGGTGCCTGAAGGCCCAGCTGAGTTACTGAGTTGTCCTGTGGTCTGACTCCCTGACACTTTAGATTTCGATTTTAAGAAATTGCTTGACATTTTTTCTCACCACTGGCAAATGGCAAAGTTTTCACATCCTAAAAGCAATGCTTTCTAAGTGAGAAATATAAGAATCAATTTGTCCATCATTCCATTATTCTGCTTAAATACTTAATAATTAATGGACATGCCAGAACACCTCAGCTAACTACTTTAAAAGCTTTTTTTTTAAGTAGATGTTGATGTTGATGAGCTGCCAATAGTCTAAGAAAAATTCTTTTAGGCATTTACCTGAAAGTTGTCACAATTGGAATGAATAGCTTATTGAAAATGAAATTTAAATTTCTCTATAGCAATTTTGGTTTCATGGAACTTTAAATCTTAGAAATAGTTTTAGCACAACTCCTTTGCCTTCTAGCTAACAAAAGTAAGATCTAGTGAAGAGAAGTGACTTGCCCAAGTTCCTTAGCAAAATATATGACAAAAATAGGACCAGAAACCCCCAGTCCTCAGGCTCCGAGAACAGGGCCTTCTCCTACTCCATGATGTGGCAATAATTTATGATGACGTCTTCTGACATTTACACTTGGCTCAAGGACAAGGAGAAGATTTTGAAGGGATAGGAAACAAGGATCAAATAGCATCTTTTTCTGGGCCCTTGCAATAATAGAAATAGAGAATATTGTGAGGACTATTATCTATCCACCTGGCAGCTATAGAAGCTGGGAAACAGAAGGCCACCTTACTGCCCCACACTCAATTCCTGGACACTGGCAGACCACTGCTTCCTCTGTCAGGACCCAGACAAGCCCAAAATGAACCCAGATTCATGCCAACCTTAAACAGTTGTAATAATCTCTTATGCTTATTTGAATATTACTTTTTCATACCAAAATAACAATAGGAATCTAACATAAATGAAATAAAGACAAAATTACTAGGAAAAAGTAAAATATACTACATTTCATTAGACCCATTTCCAGATTTTTCTTAGATTTAACCTAATTTCTCTTGCAGGTCTATTAGAAAATCACTTTCTTCTGTTGGTAGAAATTATCTAGAAGTATGTTTCTTTGTTGTTGTTGTTGTTGTTTTTAATGAGCTGTTTGGCCTTGCTCATCTATAATTCTATGGAGCATTTGCATGGGGAGAAGGACAACTGAGTAAGTCACAGATACTCTTAGGAGGATGATAAAGCTCTTTGTCTGAACAAGAGGTTAGTCGTTCAATAGTTAGAGGGCCTATCAGTTATTCATCTCCTTGTAGATGTTCCTCTGAGTTGAATAAGAATCTTTTAGGGAGTTTCATCCCAAAGCAAGGGGTATTGGAGCAGTAGGGTAGTACCTTGGTGGTGATAAGTACAGAGACTAGGTTAAACTTTGGTTCCCTGATGACTAGCTTGATGACACTGGATAAGTTATTGAACCTCTCTATGAAATGAGACCAGCTGTCGTAATGCCATTATGTTGTTGCAAACATTCAGTGAAGTAAATACATGATTCTACCTAGCTTGGTGCCTGTATAGATTATATTCTCCATAACAAATAGTTTTCTTCCTTTCCCTTCATTAAGGGAATCAAAGTTCTGGCTGTACTGTTGGAAAGAAGATTGTACCACAAACAGATTTCACTGGGGCCACAAGGACTTTGGGAAGATTGGACCCAAACAGTAGCTTAGAAAATTGGTGAAGGAGCCCAAGTCTATCCAACATTAGAACCAAGATTTTTAACAGTTCAGACGAATACAATCAAAAGTGTGGACCTTAAAGGTGGAGGGCCTGGGTGGCTGAGTCGGTTAAGTGCCCCACTTCGGCTCGGATCATGATCTCCCAATTTGTGAATTCGAGCCCCTCATTGGGCTCTGTGTTGACAGCTCAGAGCCTGAACCTGCTTTGGATTCTGTGTTTCCCTCTCTCTCTGCTCCTCCCCCCCACCGCCCTCTCAAAAATTAATAAACATTAAAAAAATGTTTTTAAGTGTGGACCTGGGGCCAACAGCATCAGTATCATCCCAGATCTTCTAAATCTGGCTTACGGGGGGGGGGGGGGGGGGCAGTCGGGCAGGAAGCCATGATTCTACCAGCTCTTCAGATGATTTTTTTACATGCTCAAATTTAAGAAGCATTGTCCTAGAGAAAGTGTTACCAGCAAACCTAAAAGGACAAGAAGATAGAAACTGGGGAAACAATCCATTTTTTAGGGGCTCAAGTCAAGGAGATATTAAGGAAATATGAGAGAGACAACTGGTATTGAGCCTCTAGGGAAAATCCTTAGATACCACAACAATTATGAATTTTATAAGTGCTTTTATTTACTTAACAAACATGAATCCACATGGTGCTTATTAATCTTATAACTATAAATGAGCCACTGAGTTTACTACCAACTGGCTTGGTAGGTCGATCCCCAAGACAAGAAGAGATCAACTGAAAAACCCCTTAAATAGAAAGAGCGTGCGTGCTTATTTTTGGTAACAAGTGGAGAGATGGGAAGATACCATCTTACTCAGCAGCCAGTCCTGGGAGGAAAAGAACCAATTTAAAATCTCTAGGGCTTTAAAAAAAACAAAACAAAACAAACAAAAAAAGTGAGCCATGGGACTGAAATCTGGGCTGAGACACAACCCATCAACCATAACTGGCAAGAGGCCCAGCAGCAAGGCCCCTTCTTAGGAACTAAACATCTGCCTGCTTTCACATCTCCACAACACGCTAAACTGTTAGCAAAAAGCTGTAGCATTCCACAAAGATCAAGGGCACATGACACTTAGAAGATTCAGTTCCACATGTAAATATTTACCAGTGACTTTCTTGGGGTCTACAGACCTGTTCCATTTTATTGGCAGCCGAATTCCATCATTTTAGCGAGCTGCTCTATTCTCCTAGAAATATGGGACGGGTGGGGGACAAAACTTGAAGCAACTGGGAAAAATATATTACAGATATTTACTAACAGCCCCACTAGTGCCTCTAAAACATGGCAGCAGTGGGGGTGGGGGATGGGGGGTGGGAAGAGCATTCTGAAGTGGTTATGTCCATGTTAGAGAAATTTAACATTCTATAATGATCCACCAGGCTCCCAGCTTCCTGCAACTTTCTCTGCTCAAAGTGAAGGCCACTTAACTCTATTTCCAGGTTGAACCCTTCCCCAGAATGTGGATCCAATATAATAATTAATCAGAAGAAACTGAGGGAGGTCCAGCTGAGTATCTCAAAAAGATATGCCTTCTAGGTAAGCTTATTCCTAGACTGGCTTATAGTTCCAGTTATATTAATTTTGCCTTGGCCCTGCTCTTGTCGGCAGCTCCCTCCTTATGTTTTATCATATACTTACTACATGTCCGCCTTAGAGCTAAAATCTGAGCCCTTCCTTCAGGAAGCCAACCATCCACTTTTTCTTTAAAAAAAAAATGTTTTAACCTTCCTTCCCAGGTAAGTAGAAGAATATGTATTCTGGCCAGAGTGGAAATTAAAAGCTCAATAGAAAGATTAGAAGATAAGGTTGATGAAATCTTTTAGAAAGCAGAGCAAAATGGAAAAAAAAAAAAAAGAGGATAGAAAATACAAGGGAAAAAGATAAAAAATGGGAGTACTGGTTCTGAAAATCTAAATACATATTTTTCTGGAAAAAAAAGGACAGAGAAAATAGGAGGAAATCCATTTAAAAACTCAAAAGAATGTCCTAGAACTGAAGACCATGAATGTGACTGTTCAGCATGATGGATGAAAATAAAGCCACACCCAGGCACATCACTGGGAAATTTCAGAGCCTTGGGTATAGAGGGAAGAGTAAGCACTGCTCCAGAGAGAGAGAAAAAGTCATAAATGGAGGAATCAGAAAGTAAAACAGCCTCAAATGACACAAAAGCAACTGAAAACTAGAAATTAATGGAATAATGCCTTCAAAACTCTGATGGAAAATTATGTCCACCTGAAATTTCTATAAACAGCTGACCCATCATTCAAGTATCAGCAAAATGTAGGTATTTTCAGATATTCAGGGACTCAAAAAATTTTGGGAACATGGTGAAGGCCTTAGGTATCAATAGTGGTAAGTACAATAATAAATAAGCAAATTTAAAACAAGACAACTCCAGGGAATACAGAAAGGAATGCAGTGAAGGGGGAAAAAAAGACACATGTGCATCATGCATTTATTAATAAAGTACAGAGATAATAACAATACAAACCTTTCTATTGACATAGCCAAAAGTATATTTGGAGGTCAGGGGGATAGGAAAAAAGGATGCGAGTAGGGTGTGTGTGTGTGTGTGTCTGTGTGTATGTCTCTGAGTGTGTTTCTGTGCAGAGAGTGGAGGGAAGAGGGCTAAAATACTCACTTTTCAATGTGGAAAGCCAATAGATAATGTCTAAAATTGGAGAACAGAAATCAAGGAATAGAAATGGTAGCATTTTATTTGGAAATATGGGAGGAAATACCAAAACCAAAAACCAGCTGAAGTGTTTTCTTCTAGGGAAGTGGAATTGGAGGATGAGGGAAAAGGAAATAGTTTTTCATCACTCATTTTGTAGGGCTTTTTGACTCTTAAAAGTAAAGAAGGTAATGTTGACTAAAATAAACATGCAAGAGGTTGAGGGCCAGCCCAGATATGAAAGGTGACAGGACAGAACCTCAAGTTACAGCACCTTGATTCACATCTTAGTTAAGTCCCCCTGGCTAATTATGTGACCTTGGGCACTTTAACCCCATGAACTTCAGCCCTCTCAAATTAAAATGGGAGGTTACAGTGATTAGCAGTGCCTGGCACACAATAAGTACTCTTCCGTTCGCTGAACACAATGTAGAAGATCTACTATATATCAGGCACAGTTGTAGACATTTGGGATACATCAGTGAATATAAAAGATCCCTTGCCCTCGAAGAGCTTACTAGAATTAGGGGAGAGATACAGATAAGAAACAATAAAATACTACTAAATAAAGTATATAGTGCATGAAAAAGTGGCAGGTGACACATGCTATGGAATAAAATAATACAGGGGCGCCTGGGTGGCCCAGTCAGTTGGGCATCTGACTTCAGCTCAGGTCATGATCTCACTATCTGTGAGTTCGAGCCCTGAGTCGGGCTCTGTGCTGACAGCTAGCAGCCTGGAGCCTGCTTCGGATTCTGCGTCTTCCTCTCTTTCTCTGTCCCTCCCCCGCGCACGCTATGTCTCTGTCTCAAAAATAAATAAATAAATATTAAAATTAAATAAAAATAATAAACTAATACAGGGGAGGAGGGCTCCAGACTGCAGGAGGGGTAGCACCTGCAATTTTAAATAAGTTGGTCAAGAAAGGCCCCGTGAGTCCTCAAGACTTTTGAGCAAAGATCTGAAGGAGTCGAGAGGTAAACCTTTCATGTATTTGGAAAAAAGCATTTGAAGGCAGAGGAACAGCCCGCTCCAAGTGTGTAAGTAGGCACATGCATCACATATTAGGGAAAGCAGGTGTGGGTTGAGCCGTGAAGGGAGAAAAGCAGGAGATGAGCTCAAAGAGGAAACAGGACCAGTGAGATCATGAAGAGCCTTGAAAACTTGAGCAGGACTTTGGCTTTACATAGAGTGAACCCAAGAGCCATTGCAGGGACCTTAGTGTGACATGGTCTGATTCACCGAGACAAAAGTCATTCTAGCTGCCATGCTAAGAACGGAGCATAGCGGGGCAATGGTGGAAGCTGGGAGATCAGTAAGAGGTGCCTGCAGTGTTCCATTGAGATGGTGGTGGCTCAGACAAGCAGAGTTGGAGAGAAGTGACTGGATTTCCTGTACTGAATAGAGTTAGCTCTTATTATCAATTACAAATTAATGACAGAAATAGGAAGCATGCTACAACCTCCCAGTCTTTTTCGGAATAAAGGAAAACTATAAATGGAAAATCTAATTTGAAATATAGTATTATTTTGTCCTTATTATTTACCTTAACAAAATCTGTAAGGGATGCATTTCCCCTCAATCATAAAAATCTCTGTTATTCTGTAGCTCTTGACATTTGTATACAATGTAAACATCTGGGATTCAAAAGGGGCCTTAGCATTTATAACAATGATACCACGCACACTACCTTATACAGTAAGTGTAATTTAGATACTACTTAAGTTAAGATTTATTCATTCACGGAATATTGTTAAATAAGGCATGACACTTCCCCTCAGATTACTTAAGAGTGTAATGAAGGAGAGTAGACAAACATAAAATTTAAGACACCTAAGAAAGAGGTTAACACCATAGAACTATACCTAGGGTTCAATTGCCCTAGGGAGTTCTGAGGACAGCAGTTACTCCTTTCAGCCGGGGGAGGACCAGGGGGTGGTATGTGAAAAGCTCCATGGAGGAAGTGACATCTGTGTAACTGTTTATATCTGGATCTTACAAGATGAGGCAGAAGGCCTGGATATTCCTGGCAGTGAAAAAAAAATTTTTTTAAGCACCTGAGTAGAACATTTCAGTGTATATAAGAGGAACGATAATTTCTGAAGAGTCACTGGAATGTAGCACATGGGAAGAGGAAAAGTGGAAATTAGGGAAGGAAAATCAATAGACTCAACACTGCCAGGTAAACGACTCTGGATAAAGGTCGCCACGAGAATAAATAAATGCTAATGAGAATCCAGTTATCAGAGAATTGTTCTACTATGCCCAGCCGAGGCATTGAGCACTGGGCTGGCTGTGAATTTCCCGACTGTCAAATTCACAGTCCAAGATTAGAATGTGGGCAGAAACTTGGAGGTAAAATTTTAAACGCCAGCCAAAAAAAAAAAAAACACCAAAAACCCTACTTCCTATTTTAATTTCTTTTTCATGGAAGATTTCTTTCTCTTTGGATGCTTATTTCTCTATGTTGCTTTGCTTTCTACCCAAAGTCAAGGAAGAAATGACAGCAATCTTCTTTTCCTCATCTCTTACATCCCTCTTTCCCCACTTTAGGAAAACGGCACCATCTAGATCTAATGACGAGCCTTGTGCTTTGTGCTAATTTTTACTTCAAGTCACTGGAGTCAGAAACAAAACCAAACCAGGATCCTCATAAAACACATCAAAGAAAATGTTTAAATGCTACACGAAGTGAAATAAGCCTGTAGCCAGCCTCTGCATCTCAGTGAACATGACTTCAGCAATTTGGGTAAAGATTTCTGGTGTGTTCCACAAATCTCTCTCATGCCCTAATAAGTAGAAATGTAGCACCCACTCAGCAGGCTGCAAGATTTTCTGCAACCCAGATTATTTGGAGAGCTCTCAGTTTTATGATGGAATTTTCCAGTCTTTAGTAGTCCCACAATCCCCATTTCTGCCAATAATAACAGCTAACATTCAATAGAACATACTCTGTTCTAACCGGCATGTACAATTTCATTTCATCCTCACAACTCCATGAGACAGGTGCATTCATTGTGTCCATTCACAAATAAGGAAACCAAGGCACGTTGAAGTAATTAGCCATAAATCATAGAGCTAGAAAATAAGTGAATGAATGAATATTTCTCTCTCCCTTCTTCACCAAGAGTCCATAGTCTGTCTCAGCAGCTCTCACTTGATTCTTTCCTCTCCAGCAGGGTACTGTCCTGAATCTGGGAATGAAGTCCTCAGATGATACCTCAGTTGCTATGAGGGAACCTAGATTTGTCTCCTAACACGGGCACTTGCCAAATCATCTTGGCCTCTCCAGCTTTTAGACGTTTTCATTAAAAAAAAAAAAAAAAAAAAAAAAAAAAAAAAAAAGCCCTCTTAACCTTATCCTCTATCACCATTATTCTGTTATCTTACCAGAACTTCCACTATTTTATCTGGAGAGTTTTCTCCCACTGTATTTCATCATTTTCAAATGTCAGATTAATTTGTCACCATGTATACCCTTCTGGAGACCCTAACATCATGGTTCATCAAGACAATGCCAGAATCCACAACCCAATCCAGACAAAAAACTGAGAATTAAAATGTCATTACCGGAATGGGGAGGAAAAAAGTCTGTTCTCCAGCTGCATATACATCTGTGTGTTTCTTTGCTTTTGACTTTGAAATGCTAAAACACTGCCACATGGAAAAGATTCATTATTTTGTAGTTTATGCATCTGAATACACAAGCATATGCTTGGGAATGCCTAGAGAACCTGGCCTTACAATGCCACCTAATTCTGTCAACATGCTCAGAGGCCTTTAATTTTATACAAATTTACAGAAACTAGTATATTGCCCTTGTTCATAAATAAATTGATACTTTTAATTGGATCACTCATATAAGAAAAGTTGGTCCAAATAGCCCCAATTCTCCTATGTATGTAAAGAATATTTTCTTAAAATTTGCCCTTAATCCTTTTTATGGAAGAAAAAGGGACAAAGGAACATTAAGCTTTATTTCTCTAAAGTATCTTCCAATTGTTGTCACTGTACATACATAAATACATTTTTATGTCATTGTATCATGCATTCAATTGTTTTGTATTCTGCTTTTCCTTGTACCTAAGTAAACCTCATCCTTGCCTTTACATGGTGCTTATTCGAGATGCTATTTCTGTTTACCGCCCCCCCCCTTTTTGCTTTTTGGAGTTTTGTCTTATTTTCTCCTATTTTAAACTGAGCTATTTTTTAAACTTTTTACATGTTTATTTATTTTGAGAGAGAGAGAGAGCACGCGCGCACACACACACACACACACACACACACACAAAAGTGAGTGGGGGAGGGGCAGAGAGAGGGAGACAGAATCCCAAGCAGGCCCCACACTGCCAGTGCAGACCGCAATATGGGCTCCATCTCGTAAACTGAGAGTTTACGACCTAGGCTGAAACCAAGAGTCCCACACTTAACCAACTGAGCCACACGGGGACCCTGAGCTATTTTTAATGTCATCATAAAATTCACATTTTTCTCTTTAGGAATACCTCCATAGAGCACTAGCTTCAATTAAATTTTAGTTTCTTCTGAACCCTTTGCAGTGCAAAGGAAAAACTCCAAACTCTGACCTTACCTGCACTCTTTTCCTTGTAGGACTCCTTAGAGCCTGATCTGAACATCAATGTCCCAGGTAGTCCCAGAAACGGAATGACCACCTCAAAATGGAGAAACAGTGTTAAAGCTTTTTCTTTTCTTTTTTTCCTTCAACTTTGCCAGACCATTCTCAAAAGGACTAAAGCAATTTACAATGCTGGTAGCTCTCTATGATTGTGGCTTTCTCAAGCCTACCAACCCCCATTGTGTTTTGCTATGATTATTGATTTATTATATTTAAATAGGTATAAAATGGCTCCTAAATACTGCTTTAGAATCTAGACACTCGATTTTGAGCAAATCCATACTCTCAATTTTGTCACAAGCTGATTAGTTTTCTCTTTATTTTTATTTTCTTGTGAGTATATATACTTTCTTCTCATCTCCATATTGAATTGGCTTTTAATGCTGGTGTGACCCACTTATATAAATTTATTTAGCACGTGTATAATTCTTGTATTATTTTAAATTACTTTGTTTTTTCTTGTACATACCAGATATATTTTGAAACAAATTTTATCTATCATTTTGTCACTCTGTTGTTGAGGGTTCAGAGATGTATCAAATTGGCAGCAGTCTGGGCCAGCCTGAGATGAATTGTACTGTATCTAGTTCTTATCTCTGTGTGGGCTATTGTGTGGTTTGTCAGGGAAAAAAAAAAACCTTGGAGTAGGTTAGAAAAAAAGAGAGGACTACATCAGAATCTTCTATCTTATCTACAATAATATCCTTGGGTTTCTTCAATAGTTAGGAATTTATTTTCTCATTATAAATTTCCTATCTGGTTCCAAAAGTTTGTAGAAAAAAGTTTACAGAGGAATACACACAATATGATGATGTCAAAATAGAAGTAGAATTAGGAAATTAGGCCAAGGGAAAATATAAATGGTTGTAGAACATCAAGGTCTACTAAAGAAGAACACTTAAAGTTTGGATAAGTTTCTGGTGTCCTTTTTGTTTTTGGTGCTTTACTTTTTGATAAATCTTGAAGTTTTTATTGTAATATGTGGTACATTTGTCAGTAATTCAGTTCTTCTCTATACCAACTGCCAGTTGTCCCTCCTATATTTAGTGATTAGCGTGATGCCATTCTTTCTTGTTCTAGTGCTTCTGATCTTTCATTCTCTTCAAATAGTTTATAAATTCTTCTGAAATTTATGTTTTCTTTTTAGTCGAATTACATAGCTTTTTATAACATGGCTTATTTGCTAGAACAGTTTTAGATGTACAAAAATTACGAAAGATAGTACACAATTGCCATATACCCCTATCCAGTTTCTCTTATTACTAAAACATTACATTAGTGGGGTACATTTGTTATAATTAATGAACCAGTATTGATCCATCCTTATTAACTAAAATCTGTGCTTATTTTAGATTTCTCAAAAGTTTCCCTAATGTCCCTTTTTCTGTTCCAGGGTGCCATCCAGGATACCAGATTACATCCAGTCATCATGTCTCCTTAGGCTCCTCTTTGACTGTAATAGCTTCTCAGACTTATTTTTGAGGAGTATTGGTCAGGCATGTCACAGAGAATCCCTTACTAGGAACTGAATTATGCCTACCCAAAATTCATATGTTGAAGTCCTAACCCTCAGTGTGACTGTGTTTGGAGATAGGGCCTGTGAGGAATCGATAAAGGTTAAATGAAATCATAAGGGGGGAGTTCTAATCTGTCTGGGCTGGCACTCCGATACGAACAGGAAGAGACACCAAAGCTCTGTCCCCACTATGTGAAGACACAACAAGAAAGCACCATCTGCAAGCCAGGAAGGGGTTCTCCCAGAACTTGACCAAGCTGGTGCCCTGATCTCAGACTTCCAGCCTCTAGAACTGTGAGAAAATAAACTTCTCTTGTTTTAGCTTTGCAGTCTAATATCTTGTTTCTTTTATAATTTGATAGTGTTCATATGTTTGAATTTAAAACTATAGTTTATTTTCAAAGCTATATGTATTACTTCAAAAAATCTATCAGGTAACACATTTTAGAGAAGTGTATTTTCCAAAGAACATACATTTGAAAATTTGGGGAATTTGGGATTTCACAGTTTTACAATATTCAGGAACATCTGTCAACTTTCTTCTTCTCTTAATAGTCACTTTATGTTCCTTGTTTCTTGTGCTTATTTGGTTTGTATAAATTTCTAAATTAATCATTTAATTTGATACTAAATTTATTAATATAAACTGGGAATGATAATATAAAAATAATTTAAAACATATCCTCAAATAATCTTTTGCATTCCTGATCTTAACTAATATTTTCTCTCTTTTCTTACCATTTAAAACGAGTTTTTAAATAAATCCTATGAGTAATTTACTCAATTTACTCATTATTTTGAAGAACCAAGTTTTATCTTAAATGTTTATTCATTTTCCATTTTATTCCATCCTCTAGGTTTATTTCAGCATCCCCTTTTGCAAGTACATCCCCTTTTTATAGAACATTTTTTTAAGTTTATTTATCTGTTTTGAGAGTGGGAGAGCGGGTGAGGGACAGAGAGAAAAGGAGACAGAGGATCCCAAGCCAGCATGACCTGAGCTGAAGTTGGAAGCTTCACTGACTGAGCCACCCAGGCACCCCTAGAAGAACATATTTTAAGAATATCTTATGCCATTCCTATAGGAAGAAAACCAAATAATATCCAATTTGCTTAGCATAGATTGGTCTTTACTCCTGTAAGGGTCGTTAAGTCCATCATAACACATGAAAATGAATTGACCAGGGTGTAGCTAAGACAATTACAAATCAATAAACAATTGCCAGACTAGATATTCTATCACTGACTTACTTATCATTCAAATTCTGAAAAAAAAAATCTTTCAAATATACAGAAAAATGCCAAGGTCATGTAAAAGATTTAGAAGGGATGGTTGCATTGGTTCTCTGCCTTTTATATAGCCATGCTTTCGAAAAGTTTGTAAGAAGAACCAATAACTAGATTGACATTCAGGACTGACTCCTATCAGTCTGTCTACACAACACTACCAGGGCAAGAACTTCTCTCAGATCCTTGCTTCCAGATATGACTCACCTCACTGAAGCTCAGCCAACCTCTCTAACTTTAAAGAACTTCCTTTCCTCACAGTGCTTTCAAATTCTAATGAGATCTCCAGAAGTCTATTGCAAAATACCTGTGGCCCTTTACACACTTTCATCATTGGCCCGTAAACAACTCTTCTTTTGTCTTCAAACAGTCTACATGAGTTTCAAAGTTTATTTTTTTTTTAAGTTTTATTTGACTATACAATTCTAGAGGATTTTGTATTTTTATCTAAAAGCCAGTTTTGGCTTTGAAGAATATCTTTTTGTACCTAAAGATATCTTCAGTTTACATTTTTGCTGATCATAGAGCTGACAAGTCTTGTAACAAATAACAAGTTGTCAACCTGACTAATCTTTGTCCTTAAAACATGAGACGAATCCCAGTAGGGTCTGTGAAGCTTCTTAACTTCACCCGCATGCTGCTAACGATGGGAGGTAGAATAAACAATCAAAACGCACAATGTAGTAGGGTACCTGGGTGGTTGTCAGTTAAGCATCTGACTCTTAATTTCAGCTCAGGCCATAATCTCATAGTTTGTGGGTTCCAGCCCCACATTGGGCTCCGTGCTGATGGTGTGCAGCCTGCTTGAGACTGTCGTTTTCTCTCTCTTCCCTTCTCACACTTGCATGTGCTCTCTTTCTCTCTCAAAAATAAACTAAAAAAAAAAGGAATATTAAAAAAAACACACACAATGTAGCATGTACACATAACAGCATACTGACTGAGTAGCTTCCATTTTTCATCCTCTTTTACATTGCTGTTTTTGTTTTAAAGTAAAATCCCAGACATTAAGTTACTGCCTCCAAACAATGGGAAAAAAAACAATAACCAGAGTATTGCTTTTAAATAAATATTAGACTGAAAAACATACAGCTCCAGACTGTCTAGAAGCCCCTGATGGGCAGAAGCCAAGTCTTGCTCATCTTTGTAATTTCTCTCCCTTGGGACAGTCATAGATGTGGTTCTTCACTCTTATTAACAAGGACTGGTTGCCACTACTCCACACAGTGCCTCCATAAAAATTAGAGGAAGGGGCACCTGGGTGGCTCAGTAGGTTGAACTTCCAACTCTTGGTTTCAGCTCAGGTCATGATCTCGTGGTTTGTGAGTTCAAGCCCCATGTCCGGCTCTGTGCTGGCAGCACAGAGCCTGCTTGGGATTCTCTCTCTCTCCTTCTCTCCCCCTCCCTCTCTCCCTCTCTCCCTCCAAATAAATAAATTTAAAAAGGTTTAATAATGCCAACTAATTTCAATTTAGTATTTTATTTAAATAATTACACAACATGCTTTCTTGGTAAATACATTTATTACAGCAATTCTACTATTTATTTGTAACTGGGTCTCATTCTATAAAAATGGCCACTTGGTTCAACTGTACTTTTTTGTGATATTGTAGACCTTAGGCCATGTTTAATAAATTTTCAGTCTGAGAATAAATTCTCCACTGCCACCAACAGACTTAAATATAAACTGAGAACCAGGTAAGTATTGGGTGTGCAGTGAATTAAGGCTGCACGATCATGTCCCATCTGTTACTCCTTACTATGTTCATCAGTCAATTTCAATTATAAATTTGTATGTACTTGTAGTAATTCATTTCTACAGTTTTTCGAAGTATATATGTCATCTAGAACAGAAGTTAGCCAACAATGGCTCACAAGCTGAATCTGACCCACCATCTGTTTTTGTACAGCCCATGAGCTAAGAATGGCTTTTGCATTTTTCAATGATTAGAAAATTGTTAAAAGAATAGCATTGCATGACACTTGAAAACTTTATAAAACTAAAACTTCAGCATCCGTAAATAAAACTTTACTGGAACACAGCCAAGCTCTTTTGCTTATGTGGGGTCTATGGCTGCTTTTGTACTATGATGGTAGAGCTGACAAATTGAACAGAGACCATGTAGCCCACAAAGCCTAAAATATTTATTATCTAACCCTTTTGCAAACCCTTGACCTAGAACTCTAAAAAGGCTGTGATCGTCTTTTTTTTCTTTTTTAGCTTTTAAAAAATTTTAATTCTAGTATAATTATCATGCAGTGTTATATTAGTTTCAGGTGTATAATACAGTGATTCAACAAGTCTATAGATTACTCAGTGCTCATCTGTGATAGTCTTCTAATACTGAAAACTTTTAAAAATGATAATCTTATTGTATCATTATTACATATTAGTAGTAATGGTTATATTATGACACTATTGCTGTATGCTATTATTTTGTATTATTATGATCTATATTTACTGAATTAATATTGCATGTTATTATTCTTTGTAAGTCTATACCATTATTCTATCTATCTACATATTTAGGTATTTCCAATTACATCATCAAGCAGTTTCCCAAAGAGCATCACACGCTGCTTCTCACATAGTTTTTAGTGACACAATGCTATCAGTTGATTCTCCCTCACATATTTCACAAAGGTTTTCAAGTTGTTTTTACATTTACTAAATGGGTTTTAAATACAATTTGATGTTCAGTTGAAGTCAAAAAGTAGCTGGTTAGTTCTTGAAAGATAATTAAAATTTAGTGGTGTCAAAAATATTTTTTAACTATATTGTTCGCTACCAGGTTTAAAGAATTCACAGATAAGAGGATTAAAGGCTCTTTTGTGCAATCTGTTTTTTCTATATATACTTTTCATATTATCTGTCCTTAAGACATGAGGCTAATCCCAGAGGGGTCTATGAAGATTCTCAAATTATTTTTGTCTTTAAAATTGTATTTTAAACTGTTTAGTCCATAAGAAATGCACATAATTTTTTAGTTAGTTAACAAAATTCCAAACCAAGAATTGACATTTAGAAATATATGCATCTCTAGAATCCACAAATCTAATAGTAATTTCTCTTTATTCTATTTGGCATACATCAGGGATTGTGTCCAAAATAATTAACTTGTGTTTTACATTTTTTGTTATCCAAACACTTCTGCTATAATTTTATAATTTTGGCTTTGTATTCCACTCCCTAAGAAGTATGATATGTTGCCAATGTTTGTATTCTGCGCATATGTCTTCTCTGGTATTATAAACTTCTGCTATTGTTTCTAAAAAATACAGCAAATCACCATTGTCTTATTAAGTTTCTTGAATAATTCTCAATGCTAGACACAGCCTTGCCAAAACCTGAACCATACACATTAAGAGGTCCATCACAGAATGCCAATATTTTTCTCCTTTCCAAGTAATCTCTGTTTAGTACCAAGAATTATAACATTTTTCTATAAGATTTCAATTTTGAATACTTCCATTACTGTTGACCGGCATTTTCCTTTTTTCATGTTTACTAAGAATATGTAATAAAAGCTCATAGTCATTTCACACTTTCTTTCATTAGTGGATTTTTTTCTATCCCAAGGCATTTATAATAGAGACAAAAGATAAATTGACTCGAGGTAGAATAACATATTCTAATCACTTTTGGCATTTGCAAGAACCTGCATATACTCATTTCTGAAATATTTTTACCTTTCTTCCAAGAATTGGATACTTTTCAACAAGAGTGGTATGTCTTTTTGTTTCATATTCAAATTAGATGACCATGAACCTAATCTGCAAATATAATATTCAGTATAATAAGTTCTTCTGTGTTTTTTCCTCTTCAAAGTATTCTTGAAATTCTTCATTGAGAATTGACACTGAAGTGGAATTAACATCTGCTCCATTAATAACATATCTATGGTCCATTTTGCTGAAAATTATGGTTCTGAAATCCTTTTCTTTTTGTTCTGTCAGTCCACCTATTATTTCTCTGGAACATTTATTTAACCAACCCAAATTTCTCTTTAATTTTCTTTTCTGAAAATTTCCCAATTATTCATTATATGATACTAATAAATAATTTAAATTTTCTTTTCAACATCCAAGGGGAAATAGCATCCTTTTCCAAAAATTTGTAACATTTAAAAATATTATAAAACATGTCTCCAGATTTTTAGAGGTTAATTTTTGTAACAACATTTCTATAGTAACAAAAAAAAGCCAATATTATAACATAATTAACAAATTGTTACATGGTAATCTCTAATTGGTATCTATGCAAAACATACTTCGTAGATTATTAATAGAAATTGAATCATTACATAGTAATTTGTGTCATAAGAACTTGTAGATTAATTGGAAATTTAGCAGTACAATTTTGGTCCAGGAAACAAATAGCAGATGGTAAAAACTATAGCATATGATATCCATTAAGCCAGGGTACTAAAACCAATAGTGGATTTTTTTTTTTAAAAAAGATTTTCACCAAGATATTCAATAAGAAGCTCCTTGTTTATTTTTTTAAATTTTTTTTGTTTTTTTTTTGTTTGTTTGTTTTTTGAAAGACAGAGAGAGAGAGAGAGCGCAAGCAGGAGAGGGGCAGAGAGAGAGGGGAGACACAGAATCTGAAATAGGTTCCAGGCTCTGAGCTGACAGCACAGAGCCTCAAACAGGGCTTGAACTCATGAACCACGAGATCATGACCTGAGCTGAAGTCAGACACTTAGGCAACTGAGTCACCCAGGCGATTCATGAAGCTCCTTGTTTAAAGGCCCAGGTTATTGGATCAAAAAGTTTTATTGATTAAGCTCATTCCTCTTTTATAAGGTAAAGCATAATTATACATATCTTCTCTGTTATAATATGATACTGTACGTCCATCTGTTGGAAATTTGACACACTATGCTGGCTTTATTTTTTAACTTTTCAAAATTTTTTCTTTTTATGTGTATTTATTTTTGAGAGAGAGAGAAAGACAGATTGAGATCAGGGGAGGGGCAGAGAGAGGGAGACACAGGCTCCAGGCTCAGAGCTGTCAGCACAGAGCTCTACATGGGCCTTGAACTCAGGAATCAGGAGATCATGAGCTAGACCAAAGTCGGATGCTTAACCGACTTAGCCATCCAGGTGCCCCCAATGCTGACTTTAATAAAGTAAAACTCCTTGCTGTCACAAGCCAGAAAATTGTCATAAAATATGCAGATCATCCATCTTTGGAGTGAACAATTAGGATAAAATAATTTTAAAATTTCAATAGAAGCATGTCTATATGTGAATGGAACCCCATTGCTATGACACCCTATTGATTAGATTAAACACAATCTAATCAATGTGAACAGCAGCTATCTATAAGAAGAAACCTGGAAATATTCTCCAGTTCCTACTGACCATGTAGATAAATAAATATTTGTTGAATGAGTAGCACCTAGTGCCTAATTTGAACATTCATTTTTGTTTTCTTTCTCATCTCATCTCCATCCTCTTTCCCATTTTTGTTTCTTTTTTTATTGTAAAGTCAACTTTAAATGTTATGACACAGACCTTGGAGCCTCAAACTTCTTCATTAAACTTATATCAGTGCTGAAAGTTGAGATTGTTCTGGGCAACATTAAGCATTTTATGCCTCTCAAGAAGATAATGAGCCAAGCCCAAGCAAAGAATAACTTAAAAATATGGAAGATTGACTAGTCAGTTGTCTTGGAATATCTTTGTATGATGACATATGGTATCTATACTTGTGGTAATCATAGCATAACATACAAACTTGTTGAGTCACTATGTTTTACACTTGAAACTAATGTGACATTGGGTGTCAACTATACATCACTCTAAAACAAGAAATTTAAAATATGGAAGATTGAGTAAATGCTAATAACTCTATATTTTGCTGGGTTGCCCATATAAACAGTGAGGAATACAACTCTAGGGATCTAAGAAGAGATTGATTTTTAATGTGAGACAATAGTAGGTCACAAAAAAAAAGGTAAAAAGGTAATAATATGTCTCCAAGAGCATAAATTCAACCCTTAAAAGAATGTATTAAGCAAATGCAATATTCAGCAACTGGGCACCCATCCTAGGAGGAGAGATAAGCAATATACAAATTGAGCCTATATTGCTGGAATATGTGATATACAATGAAATAGACAAGGTGCTATGGGAAAATAAAAGAGAACAAAACCACTTTGACTAGGGAGGATGGTGAAAATTTCATTAATTGATTAACCAAATACTTACAGAGGACCTGCAATGTGCAGGAACTATTTTTAGTGCTAAAGCCAACGAAGCAGCAAAAACAATCACCCTCGTGAAGCTTACACTCTACTGAAGGAATCAGACCACAAGTAAATAAAAACTAAAACATCTTTCAAACAGTGCAAAGTGCTCTGAAGAACAACAGCAGCAAAAGACAGGCATGTGCTAGAAAAGTGGGATTTTAGATAGGATATTCAGGAAGGCCTCCTAGGGAAAGCAAAGTTTTAGTGGAGCCCTGGAGGAGGCAAAGGAATAAGTCATGTGAGTCTTGTGGCTATCATGCAGGTTAAGGTAAATTTATAATTTTTGAGGGTTTAAAAAAAATACACAAAAGGACAAGGCCACCCTGTAGTACATGCCCAGGGCCCTAGGCTTCAAAACATCTGGATTTAATGACATCTGACCTTCTTTCCAGCTCTGAAACTCTCTGTCTTGGAAAAGGGAAGTGCTTGTGCTAGAGTATGAATGGTGAGTTGGAGGAATGACATATTCAAGGCACAGCCTGAAGGCCAGTATGGCTGGGATGGAGGGGAAGTCAAATTGTATGGACAGAGAAAAAACAAGGGACAGATTATATAGGACCTCGTGGACCACTGTGAGGGCTTTCCTCCCAGTGACAAGGGAAACAATTAGAAGTTTTGAGCAGAGGGGCACCTGGGTGGCTCAGTCGATTAAGCGTCCAACTCTTGCATTTGGTTCAGGTCAGGATCCCACAGTTGTGGGATGGAGCCCACATCAGGCTCTGCCCTGAGTATGAAGCCTGCTTGAAATTCTCTATCTGTCTCTCTTATCACTGCTCTTCCCTGCCCCTGCTCATGCTCTCTCCCTCTTTCTCTGTCTCTCTGTAAAATAAAAAATAACTTTTTCAAAGAAGCTTTGAGCAGAGAAATGACACAGTGTGAGAACAGACTCAGTAGAAGCAAAGATGAAAACTGGAAGACCAGTCAGGCAACTATATCAAAACTCTGGACTGCCGGTGATAGTGGTTCAAACCAGGGTGACAGCAGTAGAGGTCCAAAGGGCTCATATATGAATACTTAAATTTCTCAACAAACATCTTTTGAGTACCTAACAGACGGCAGGTACTGTATCTAACCCAAGGGCTAGATTCAGGATTTGGAACCCCTTGAATGGACCCTCTGGACTTCATTATCAATAATTATCCCTCACTAAAACTAAAACTATCCCTCACTAAAATATCCCTGATTACTATTTCAGGCCATATTGACCTCCTGCATTCACATTCTAGCCTATCGCAGACTACCTCTTGCTACAAACCACGTATGTGATGACTTGAACTCCCTCCTCTCCATTGTCCATAATAAGGCACAGGTGGAAACTTTCATAACACATTTGGAGGAAAGCGCCCAACCAGCCCGGACACCTAATATTAGAGTGTATATGAAGAACAGTGCTGAAATATGAAACTCTAAAGATAGGCTTGGCCTGGGGGTGGGGGTGGTCACTGTTTGACATTTGGGCTTTATCCTTAGGTCAAGACCAATGGACACAGGTCTTTTACTGCATGTTTTTTAACCAGTGCAATAAATTGGATTATGTTCAGCAGATAGTCACTCATTTTTCCTAGGATCATACACTTGGTTGTTTATCAGACAAGTTTAACATATAGAACTGCTGTAATCTTTCACAATGAAGGAGGAAGAACCTCATACATCTGAGAAAATTAGCCCCAGGCCTAGAGAGAAAAGTGTTTCCAGATCCTTTTGCATCACTTTTACCTGTGGGATAAATTTGTTTTAAATAAATTTTTTGTGATTCTTCCAAAAACCATGTGCACGAATTATCACATCTACCTACAAGATACCAAATTTAGAAGTAATAAAACCAAGTACTAGTCAATTGCATGATCAGTTTTTAAAAAATGTCTTGACTGGGGCACCTGGGTGGCTCAGTTGGTTAAGGGTCCAACTTCAGCTCAGGTCATGATCTTGCGCAGTTCATGAGTTTGAACCTGCTTGGGATTCTCTATCTCCCTCTCTCTCTCTTTCCTCTCTCTCTCTTCTCTCTCTCTCTCTCTCTCTCTCTCTCTCCATCTGCCCCTCCCTCACTTTCACACTTGCACTCTCTCTCTCTTTCTCTCACAATAAATAAACTTAAAAAAAAGAAAAAAGAAAGAAATGTCCTGACTGATTTGCACTAGATTGGAAAACTCACTGCAGTAAGAAGTTAGATATGCCTTAGGCTCCCCATTTAAAATGTGAAATTATTTTTTACAGAGTACAGAAGCACAGAGATGCTACCTTAGAAAGAAAAAAGGAGATTAGAAAGGAAAAAGCTATTTTTCCCTACCAAAGACCTCAATATTTTAGACAGTAATGTTAGCAACTAATTAAGTTTACATGGAATAATAACAGCGATTCTTTTTCAAGTAGTTTCTATTTATAGGCACAAGCACACACAACCTATTTTAAATTCACAAAACCTTTTGAATAGGTATTATTGCCATTTTACCAGTGTCAAAACAGAGGCTCCTCAGCCAGTGTGAGGAGCTTGTCTGAACTCACACAGATAGCTACCATTCCTTGTCATCTTCCCATATGGAATCCACCAAAACATCTCACGTGGAACATGGTCATCAGTGCACTTTGCTGGACTTCAGAACATTCTCCACCCCCTACATTATAGAGCAACGCTTCACAGAAGAAGTATAGGGCGTGGATTTTGCTATGGAGCTTGCTGCTCTAAAAATTTGTTGATCAAGTGATTGCAAAGTTAAATGGCACAAGTAAAAGGTTATTAGGAAAAGATTATTTTTGCCTGTCTCAAAGTCTGAAATACCTCCTTTTACTAACCCTACAGACTCCCTGTCTTTTTCATGAAATGTCAACAAAAAAGAAAAAAGATGAGTATAAGCTACTTTGAGGAAAACGAAGAGGAAACCACACGACACTTGAATAAAGTCACAGGTTGCTCTCTAAGCTTTTTCGGTCAAAGATTCTATATAAAAATGAGGTACTTTGTCTATCCCCCAACCAGCCCTCAGCTTATGCTGATAACTGATTAGCATGTAATAGGTTGACCTCGGCTCTTCCTCTGAGCTTTCCTCTATGTGACTAGTGAGAACCTACTTTCTTAGGACATGCCCATGCTCGATCTTTCTTGGGCTCTTGTCCACATTTCACTAGCCTCAAAATTTAATGGCAACTCCATGATGAGAATATGAATCACACATGTTGAAGTTACAGATTCTCCAATATTCTTGAGCAAGCTAGGCCTTATGTTTTATTTGGCCCAGGCAGACTTGACTAAAGGGCATGCCTAATGTTCAGTGAATCTAAAGAAGAGCCGCCTTCTAGCCTTATAGTTTCCTTGTGGTGATGCATTAAGGTTTAAAATACTTACATTCTTCATTGTTTTTCTTATGCTCTTCAACATAAAGACAAACCCAAAGGTTTTGCCCACCTGATAAGTAATTTTTCATAATTATTCTTTACATCAATAAGAGTTCATCAAATTTATTTTTTTCATTGAATAGAACTACCAGCACAGCAGATTTTTCATGCTACAGCTGTTTATGTTGATGCTATAATGACAAAACACAAAGTACTGTATAGATCCAAAATAAAATAAAGCATAGTCTCCAACACCCTATGTGATAAGACCATGCCTTCTTTTGACCTTGCCCCCAGCACTCCTTTACGTGATTGTTCTTTCCCAACCACACCATCCTTTCTGTTCCTCAGAGAAATCAAGTTTGTTCTTGTTGGGGGCCTCGCCACCTTGCTGCTCCCTCTGCCTAGAACACTCTGCTTCCAGGTTAGATGTATGGTTTGCTTCTACTTGTCACTCATGACTCAGCTTACACATCACACTCAGACCTGCTTTCCCAGGTCACGCCCCCACACACAAAACAAGGCAATCACTCTCTCGTTGCAGGTCTGTTTTCTTCATAGCACTATTCACTATCTGAAGTAGCTTGTTCATTTGTTTGTTTAGCTGTTATCTGTCTATCTCCCCATCTAATATAAGCAGTCTAAGAGCAAGGTCCTTCTCTGTCTTGCTTACCAATTTACTTCTAGAGAATAGGACATTTGCCTAACAGAGTACTCAATGAATATTTGCTGTATGAATGAATTAACAAATGAACAAATGTATGAATGAATGAATGGTTTATATGAAAGTTGTAGCAGAGCCACTAACACTAAACATACCCCAGGAGTTATGACAAATCAGCAGTCTCCTACAGTGGAGATGAATAACTTGGAGAACTAGATTCTATCCTTGATACTCATCCTTATATTTAGCCAAACTCCAAACAATGAAGAAAAGAAAATTCTAGAAGAAACCATGTCTAGGTTTCTCTCCTTGTGCCAAAAGATGATATTCCTAAATAGAAGCCAACAAATAGAGACCCATCACGTAGTAGCTATGTACTTTCTTTCTTCATAAAGGGATTTTTCCATAAGCAAGCAATTCTTAGTTTTCTCAATTTAATGCATTCCAAACACTATTTTTGCAGTCTACTGGGTATAAAATTTCAATGTACATAGTTCATTCTTTGGTTCTGCTTAATCTTGATTAATTTCTGGACATTTCCATTTGCATATTCTCTCTCCCCCTCTCTCCCCTCTGTCCTCTACCTCTACCCCATCCTTTCCTCTCTTTCTCTCTCTCTCTCTCTCTCTCTCTCTGACAACATATGCCTAAATTAAAAATAAAAAGAAGGATTTATGGGCCATAAATCAAGCATAGGTATATCTTGAGTAATCTCTACAGTCAGAAAGACAAAGAAAATAATCGTGTTACATTAAAAAATGTTGGAAAACTGAACTAGAAAGATGTCTCTTTTGCCTAAAGAAAAGCCACTCATAGTGGCTGCCTGACATTTTTTTTTTAATTTATGGAGGCAAAAATATTTCTTTTCTACTTAGTGCTGTATATAGAAATTTAATAATTCAATAATTAAAAGCTGGCTATACTTTTTGTTATCATTCAAACTGTTATAGTCATATATATAGTACATTTTACTGTTTTATGAAGAGAAAAATTTTAATATTTACCATTAATCTAAAATGCCTGTTCACCTAAAAATTCACAAAAATAGCAATATAAAAATTAAAAATTCTCTTTATTTAGAATTTAGAACATTCAAGATTTAATGACCAACATTTAACAAGTAGTAATAAGAGTGATAAAATAAATAAAAGAGAAATAATTTATACCAATGTAAATGTTTTCACATTTAGGAAATTTTGACAAATTGCCACATGGAAAAAGTTTAGCCGGTACATTGATAAAAAACATATGTGTATATGTGTATATATATATATATATATATATATATATATATGCACTATGGGCAAGGAGTCAAAATTTTAATTACCTAGCATTTCCTCTACAGAATGAATTTCTTCAGCTTTAACATGCTTTATGCCCCATTTATAAGCTAACACTATAACCTGTCCCTAAGCTAATATTCAGATAAAATGAGGCAATTTGATGACTCAAATTCATCTTCCCAAACCCTTAGCCTTTGGCAGGCAAAAACCTAAGTGTGCTAACTAATCTTTTCAACCTAATCTCAAATGCATGTAGCTGGGTTTTTGTTGCTTAAAAACTGCATTTCAAAAATGGCATGATGACTTCCCCCTCACCACAAGAACTTCTGTGCCTATTTTCACTCAAAAAGTGCAACTATCACACAGATATTTTAAGACTAGGTCAGCCATTGTCATATTAGGCTAAGAAATATCAGATGGGGCCTAGTTGTGGCACTAATGAGATTCCATCCCATGTAAGCCCATAATGTGTCTTCTCTTTTATACAGCTGTTTCCCCTTATCCATGGGGGATCTGTTTCCAAGATCCCGAGTGGACAGATGCCTGAAACCATGGATATTGCCAAACCCTATATATACTATGTGTTTTCTTATAATACATACCCATGATAATGTTTAATTAACAAATTAGGCACAGAAGAAATTAACAATAATACTAATAAAATAGAACAATTATAAAAATATCCTGTCATAAAAGTTATGTGACTGTGGTTTCTCTCTCAAAATATCTTATTATACTGTACTCATCATTCCTCTTGTAATGATGTGAGAAGATAAAACGAAGTGAGGTGAATGATGTACGCATTGCAACATAGCATTAGGCCAATATTCACTTCAGAAGGACCTGAGGACACTTGAGAAGGAGGAACATCCGCTTTGGGACATGTTGATCGTGGGTGACTGAAACCAGGGAAAGAGAAACCACAGATAACGGGGGGACTACTATATAGACTGACAGCTGGTATACACGTATCTAGGAATTCACATAAAGTAAGACACTAAAAAGGAAAAACAGAGAGTCAAAACCCTAGTGACTGCTTTTGGCTCTAGTTGAGGAATAATTTCTAAGATACTAACTTCTATTGTTGACTAGCCTTTAAAGATAGAGAACAAAATTTTTTTTCTGAAAGTAGAATAAACTTTCTTGAATAGTTTCAATTGCAATGAGGTTAACAATAATGTGAAGCCTTCTGGCTATCACTTTAACAGAAATGCATTAACCAAACATATTTCAAGTGTACACATTTCAAGTCAGTAACATTTTGCCAATTAAACTGTCTCTTTATTAATGCCAGGACTCAGAGTTTACAACAAGTTTACTTTTCTGACAAGGGAAAGAACATGTAGTAAAAAGAACTGTGGAACTACTATGCTATGAATAAATGCCCAAGTGAAAATTTGTTACATCATTATTATTTTTTAAGGGAGAGCTTGGGATCTAAAGTTAAAATATGTATAGCTTACAGGGATGATATGCAAAATCTTTTCAATACTTCATGAAAGTTTGTTTTTTGGAATTTAATCCAAGTTCACTTAATTCAGTGCTAAGAAAGAAAACAGTAACTGACAGCCGGTTTTCCTCTCTAACAGGCCAAACTCATGACCAGTCATCACACAAATGCCCATTAATTTAGATCACCACTCATTGTGTTATGAGTTTAGATGGCACACTGGCTTGGAAGGGGTGGATATGAATGTGTTTATATGTGTGTGTGTGTTGGGGATTTGCTGTCTTGAATTTAGTCTGACCAAGCAATAGGACGGAAGTCTCTGTACCCCTGGCTGCATTTTTGTGTAAGAAGGACCTCCACTCAACCTAAAGGAATGTGTTTGGCTTCTTGCCACCTCTTTACATGTATGTCCATCTGTGCTTAAGTACAAAATCTATCCTGCCCCTCAGATAAGCCACTCCACTAAATCTTATGGATTTTACTAAATATTAGGATAATTAGGACAATAGGAATGTGCACATCAATGTTACAATCTATATTTCCACTTAAGTTAAGAATTTGGTCATTCGGGTACCTGTGTGGCTCAGTCAGTTGAGCATCTGACTTTGGCTCAGGTCATGATTTTGGGGTTCATGAGTTCAAGCCCACATCAGGCTCTCTGCTGTCAGCACTGAGCCTGATTCAGATCCTCTGTCCCCCTCTCTCTCTGTCCCTCCATCACTTACACAGGCTCTGTCTCTCTCTCTCAAAAATAAATATTAAAAAAATTTTGGTCATTTGACTCTATTGAGTATTTTGATACACACAGTGATGAGCAAACTATTCAGGGTCCTTATGTTCACAGGGCTTATAAAAAAATAATGCTAAAAGAGAAGTCTTATACCTTTTCCTAAATATATTTTCATCACAAGAGTATTTTTTCTTTATATCTTCAAATTAGCTTTTGGTTGAAAATCCAAGGATAGACAGTAGCTATTTGTCAAAAAGAATATGGAAATATCTAAAGCTGTCCAGAGAAGAAATGAACCACCTCAAAGGCAGGGCTTATAAGGTATACAGCCATGTGACTTGGGTTGTCAATCAGTCAGTGTTCAACAATGTAACTGAGTGACTTTTAAGATCCCAGTGAACCCTTTCTGAAATTTTTAAACTACTTTTCTAAATACAGAGTAGGGAAAATTGAAGTAGAGAGCATGGAATTATCCCAACTGAAAGAAACAAAGTATTAGCAACTCATCACTGTCTTCTTTCTCTCCACTCTATATTTTTTAATTGGTCACTTTTCCATTCATTAATTCATTTATTTAGACAACAAAATTTTTAGCACTAGGCCGAACCCAAAAATTCTTCAGATGAACATTATGTCTTATAAAAGGTCCAGGGGCGCCTGGGTGGCTCAGTCAGTTAAGCGTCCAACTTTGGCTCAGGTCGTGATCCCACAGTTCATGAGTTCAAGCCCCACATTGGGTTCTGTGCTGACAGCTCAGAGCCTGGAGCCTGCTTCTGATTCTTTGTCTCCCCTCTCTCTGCCCCTCCCCTGCTTGCACTCTGTCTCTCTTTCTCTCTCAAAAAATAAATAATAAACATTAAAATTTTTTTTAAAGGTCCATTTCTTGGGTTTTAAAATATATCTCCTTAATATACACTGGGAAGAAGTCTATATTTATATCTATTGGCTAATGAGTTTATGAAGTAAGGGATCTACTCGATAGGGGATGGAAAAGTTTCACTGTTATCCTTCAGAGAACAGTCTAACCAAGTTTGGTTTTCCTTTTTTTACTTTATTATTGTAAAATATAATACACATAAAGAAAAATGCATAAAACAAAAACTTGACAAAGCATTATACAACAAACACCCATGTATCCACCACACAGGTCAAAAAATACCATTCCAAATCAATTCCATCACTCACCTAAATGAAATTTTTCCTGTTTTTTATGGTAATCATTTTCTTGCTTTTCTTTAAAATCTTACCAACCACTATACATCCCTAAACACCATAAGTTTTGAACTTCATAAAGACAGCAACATACAGTATGCATTCTTTTGTATGTTTTTGGCAGCTTACTGATGGTGTGATTTGTCCATGATGTCCCATTCAGCTATAGTTCTTCCACTTTCTTTAATGAATAGTGTTACAATGTATAAGTACATACTATTTATGTGTCCTTTTTTTCTATTAACAGGAGCTTGGGATGCTTTCTCTTGTTGGGGCCATAATGAATCCAGCTACCGTGAGCATTCTTGGACATGCAGGACATATGCAGGAGCATATGCCTTTCAATAGAAGTGTAACTGCTATGTCATGGAGATATCTTCAGTTTTAGAAAATATTGCCTATCTATTTTGTAAAATCGTACTAATTACATACCCACCAGCTATGTATGAGAGGTTTTGTTTTGTTGTTTTTCATTTTAAACATTCTGTTGGGTTTGTAGTGCTATCTCATTGTGATTTTAACAGGCATTTCCCTGATTATTAATGAGATGAATCACTTTTTTATATGTTTATTCAATATTTGAATTTCTTTTTTTAAATTCTCCTTTCAAATCTTTTTATACTAGGTTGTCTGCATTTTTTGTGATTTGTAGTCTTTTAAAGTACACTGGATACAATCTTTTTATTGGTTATAGATGTTGCAAATATCTTCACTCATTCTATGGCTTGCCTTTTTCAGTCCCTTGGTGGGTATATACTATATGTAGAACTAAATGTATAACAGCATTAGAACAGGTGGTGGGAGTGTAATGAGAATTGTTTTCAGTATAATAATTGGTAAATTATGATATCAATTTAAAGAGGAACATGATAGGATAAATGACGTATTTTAAGCATTTGAATAGCCTCTAAAAATTAATGAAGAAATATAGCTAAAAAAAAGAAAAGATGTAATAGAAAAACCTTCTCAATTAACCTAAAAGAAGATAAAGAAATAACAAAAGACCAAGGAACAAAGGAAATAGGAAAAAAATTATAATTATACTTGGAGATTTTATTGCCCATTTTTCATAGTTGATTAAAGCAGGAAAAAAACTTGGGCTATAAAAATTTGACCAATATGAGTAAGCTAACATTTATATAGCACTAAACCCAACAACAGAACACATATCCCTTTAAAGTGCACATGACATGTTCACTAAGATATTTCAATAAATTTCAAAGAATTGTTCTGTAACTGCAGTGGAACTGAATTAGAAATCAACAAAAATAAGATACATAGAAAATCCTTAAGTATTTGAAAAGAAGACATAAAATAAGACATGCCTATAATGTAAACAGATATAACCACTGTGGAAAACAGTATAGAGTTAAAAAAAAAAACTAAACTAAAAATAGGGGGTGCCTGGGTGGCTCGATTGGTTTAGCATCAAACTCTTGATCTTAGCCCAGGTCTTGATCTCAGGGTCATGAGTTCAAGTCCCACACTGGGCTCTGTGCTGGATGTGAAGCCTACTTAAAAAAAAAAAAATTAAAAATAGAACTACCATATGCTATAGTAATTTCACTACTATTTTACCCAACTCAAACAAAAACACTAATTTTAAAAGATATATGCAAGCCTATGTTATGACAGCCTTATTTAAAATAGTTAAGATATGGAAGCAACTTATGTGTCCATATATAAATAAATGGACAAAGGAAACAACAAACAAACAAGCAAAGAAAATATAAACAGACTCATAAATACAGAGAACTGGAGGACACCAGAGAGAAGGAGAATGAAGGAACCAGTGAAATAAGTGAAGAGGATTAAGAGGTACAATCTTCTAGTTATAAATAAATTAGATGAAAAGTACAGCATAAGGAATATAGTCAATAATATTGTAATATGTAATATGTAATCTGTAGTATGTATTGTAATAACATTAAATGGTGACAGATGGTAACTATACTTACCGTGGTGTATAATGTGTAGAATTACCAAATCTATATTGCACAAAAAACTAATGTAACATAGTATGTCAACTATATTTGAATAATAAAAAAATGTTTTAAGCTATATGAGTGGTCAATTGATACATTAAAAAATACCCAGTATCATTAGTCATCAGGAAAATGCATAGTATAGCATAGCCACAATGAGATATTACTTCATACTTACCAAAATAGCTAAAATTAAAAAGACTGACGATATCAACTGACAGTAAGGTTATGAGACAATCAGAAATACAATATGTCTGGCAGTGCAACATGGTACATTTTAGAAAATAGACAATTTCTTTTCTTTTTTTAAAATATTTTTAAAAATTTTATTTATTTATTTTGAGAGAAAGAGAGCATGCATGCAAGCAGGAAAGGGGCAGAGAGAGAGAAGGAGAGAGAGAATCCCAAGCAGCCTCAACACTGTCAGTGCAGAGCCCAAGGCAAGTCTTGAACTCACAAATTGAACCATGAGATTATGACGTAAGCTGAAATCAAGAGTCAGACACTTAACTGATTGAGCTACCAAAGCACCCGAAAATAGAAAATAGACAATTTCTTAAAAAGTCAATATATACTTACTTGACCTTTTAAGTCAATACTTTAACCCAATACTTTCACTCCTAAATTTTTACCCAAGAAAAAAAGAAAGCATATTTCTACAAAAGGAATTATATAAGAATATTTATAACAAGCTTAATTATAATACCCAAAAATTGGAAATAAACCAAATGTCCATCAACAAGTGAATGGATAAGCAAATTGTGTTATAATATTATAATTGAATACTTATAGCAATGAAATGTTATGAACTATTAACACCAAAAACTGTATAAATGGATCTCAAAAACACTATAGTGAGTGAGAAAAGCCAGATACCAAAGAGAACATGATATTGATTCCATTTATAGATTCTATTTCTAGAACAAGTAACTCTATTCTTTGGCAATCAAAATTTAATCTAATTATTTGAATAGGGTAAAGTAAACTCCCTAGGTTGATGGAAATATCCTTGTTTCTTGGTTCAACTATAGTTACATGTTCATATACATTTGTCAAAACTCACTGAACTAAAATCAGTTCATTCTATTATAAATAAATTATAACTCAATAAAGTAGACTAAATTTTAAAAGACATATCATAGAAGGAAATTTTAGTAATAAATTTAAAATAATGTGAACCAGATAATTATTTTCTTTAATCAAGAACAGCTTATCTCATTTTGCACTTTTTTTTTGAGGCAAAATTTATATAACATAGAATTAACCATCTTAAACTGTCAGTACATTCACAATGTTACACAACCACTAACTCCATCTTCTTCCCAAAAATTACCATCATCCCAAAATAAAACCCTGTACCCATTAAGCAGCTACTCCTATTGTCCCCTCCCCAACCCTTGGTAACCACCAATCTACTTTCTGTTTCTACAGATTAACATATTCTGGATATTTCATATAAGTGGAATAATATAATATATGCAATTTCATGTCTGGATTATTTCACTTACTATAATATTTTCAAAGTTCATCCATAGTGTAGCATAGATCAGTATCTAATTCCTTTGCCAAAAAAAAAAAAAAAAAGATTTTAATTTCCAGTAATCTCTACACCCAATGTGGGGCTCAAATTCACAACCCCGAGAACAAGAGGTGCATGCTCTATCGATTGAGCCAGCCGGGAACCCCAGTCCCTCATTCCTTTTTATGGCTGAATAATATTCCATTGTGTGTATATAGCATAATTTGTTTACCTAATCATCAGTTGATGGACATTTGGATTGTTTCCATCTATTACTTATTGTAAATAATGCTGCTGTGAACATGGTGTACAAGTATTCGAGCAACTGCTTTTGATTCTTTTGGATATAAAACTAGGAGTAGCATTGCTGGGTGATATGGTAATTCTATGTTTAACTTTTTGAGAAAACACCACCTATTAGAAAATAGACAATTTCACCACCTACTTTCCACAGCAGCTGAACCATTTTACATTCCCACCACCAATGTAAGAGACATCCAATTCTCCACCTCCTTGCCAACACTTGCTCTTTTCCATTTTGTTTGTTGTTTTTATGTAGAGCTACCCTAGTGGATGTGGAGTGGTATCTCATTGTGGACTTTCCGTTATTGTTATATAAAGTTTGAATACAGATTGATCAACTAATTTCCTTGCCAAACAATTTTTGTTGCTGTCTTGGTAAGGAGTCTCCCCACCCCAGGTATATGCCACTTTGTATCATTTAACAACAATAATAAAAATGATAATAGCTAATATTTACATAACGTTTATTGCTTATAAGTAATATTATTGTTGCTGTTATTATTATTATCATTAATTTAACCCTCATTACTACTCTATGGGGTAGGTATTATTAGTTCCACTTTGCAGATGAGGACACTGGGGCACTAAGTAGCTTGTCCAAGGTCTACAACCAGTAAATATTGGAGCCGTAATTCATATCCAGTTAGTCTAACTCCAGAGTTTATTTTTTTCTCTGGTTGCCAGGCTATTCCCCAAAATGCTTGAAGCCCTGTAGACCTTATAGAAATAAGTCTGGGTAGCATAACTTAATTACAACACGTAAGTTCAAAACTAGGCACCCATGTTATATATAAAATGCAAATGTGAGATTAACAACAACAAAAGGACTGTTGTTATGGGTGCCTGGGTGGATCAATCATTGAGTGTCCCACTTTGGCTCAGGTCATGATCTCACAGTTCATGAGTTCGAGCCCTACATTGGGTTCTCTGCTGTCAACAGTGGGGACCCCGCTTCAGATCCTCTGTCCCCATCTCTCTCTGCACCTCCCCTGCTCTGTCTCTCTCAATAATGAAAGGACTGTTGTTATATATGCCCCCTGAATGCACTCTCCACCTACCTCTCAGGTCTACTTTATTGAGTTATAATTTACTTATAATAGAATGAACTGATTTTAGTTCAGTGAGTTTTGACAAATGTATATGAACACTCTCAGGAAGGGTCAAATACCCTCCATCCCAGCTGGCCAGGTAAGGGGAGGACCAAAGGCTGGAGGACCCTAGAGGTGGCTTTCTGCTACCTGTTATGCCAGCCCCTCGGAGACCTGTAGGGGGCGCCATTCCATCTCACCATCTAGCAAGGATTTGGCTGTGAACTGCCAACCACCAACCACCCCAGGGAGCAGAGGCAAAAATCTGAGCAGAAAAGTAAGAAACTATCATCTTTAGCTTTCCTCTTTGGACCGTCTCCATTTTCCTTCAGGCCTCTGAGCACTGGAAGCAGCAATGAAATTTCATGTCTCTGTGTAAAGAGAAAAGGGGCCAATTTCTCCTCTACCTCTGCAACTCAAAACTTAGTTCCTAAGCAGCAGCTCCTGATTCAGCTTCCGGCTGATAGAAATTCTTCCATTAACCTCACCTCATATTTTAGGGTTTCAGATGCAAAAGAACACTCCTTTCAAATACCTCCCCATCCCCCCCAAAACACAATCAGTCTTCAAGTGATAAAGAAAACCAGGTTTTTTTAAACAAAATTTTGAAAGAATTCATTAACAGCAAAAATCATGAACCACTGCTAAGAATGTGAGCAAGAATTACCACAAAATGACAAAGAATGACTCAGAAGGTTTTATAATGTTCTTGAATCCCCCAGAGGGTCCAGAGAGCCCTGAAACCTTTGCCTTTCTCATGCTTGTCATTCCTGCCTAGACTGACCAGTGTCGGGTGGTGTTCTTGGTGTGTGGCCCTCCTATCTGAGAGAACAGGCCTGCTGTCATGGCCCACCACTGTCCAGAAAAGAAGGAAACGAACATCTGGTGAGTGCCTACTATGTGCCAGATGCCATACAGAGCACTGTACAGACGTGAGCAGTCGCAACAGATGAAGAGAAGGGTCCTGGGGCCAGGCAGACCAGGGTTTGATGTTCCATGTCACCTCTTACCAGCCAAGTGATTTCATCAAGCCACTTAACCGTTCTGCACCTCACCTTTTTATCTGTAAAACCTAATAGCTCATATGTCATAAGACAGTAGGGAGGGCTGCGTTAGATAATACTCGTCAAGTGCTTTGCACATAGCCTAGAATAGAGCAATTGCTCGAGCTAGAGTATTAGCTATTAATGGCAGCACTATCATTATTACTGTTACTATTGTTCCATCACCTCACTTTCTCTTCTTAGGCAAAGTCAGAAAAAAAACTCAGAATGGGAAGAACTTCTCAAGCTCTATCAGCTCTAAGTCAGCTCTTTCTAGGTTAATCCCAAGGGAAACTTTAGCCTGTAAGCTGTTCCATTCACCTAAAAGTGTCCCCGCCACCAGGAAGAATCTGAGTGCACGCTAGGCTTCAGTGCATTGCTCTTAACTTTAGCAATGCCTGCTCTATAATTGCTCAAACACAAGTCTCTGTAGTTCTTTCTAAATTGCCTTGTGAAAATAGGATTCAACCCCAAATGTAAACCTGTGCCACTTGCTAAAACAGTAAGTGCCATTACAACCAGCGCCGCAGGCCAAGGGTAGACTCACTGCTAAAATAACTGACTGCCTCCTGCTAAGAGATGACATTGCTCCTGCACAGATAAAAATTCATCTCTAAGATTTCTCATCAATGATGGGTCAGTTGAAAACTTTTGCCCATTTTTAGAACAAAATTGGAATTGGCCTTTTATGGTGACTCAAAAGCAGACAGATAGTATCTGCAATTATTTGCTTCTTTGCATTTATGGAATTGCTGCTCCCCCAAAGCAGGTGGCCTGAAGCAAACTATGCCAACTGCTTCCAGAATAATCCATGTTTGTATGTTCACTCCCCCCACACACACTTCAAAAAAAAAAATCTAGCAGGAACTAAACAGAAACAGGCACATGTAAAAAACAGGTCTCTGACACATGCACTCCAGCCCACAGTAATCCAGATTTCTCTCCTCCCTTTCTGCTCAGTTAAATGTACAATTTTTAGCTCTTGTCTTGCTTGACTTTTTGAATACTTTCAGAAGCATTTACACTGTTGTGTAATGGAAACTTTACGGCTTAATGGAAACTGCCTCAACCCAGTTGTGACATCCTCCTCCCCAGCTTCTTTTGGCATCTCCCTGTCTCTGTCCCTTCATGGCTTCATCTTCCCCTGTGCTCCCCACTTACACTGTGGGTATTCCCTGGGATGCCACCTCAGTGCCCATCTCCTTGCACTATCATGGCACATATAGCCTGCTACTAGGAGAAAGGGCATCTGAATGATTTCAACAATTCATGTAGAGAACATTCCAAAAACTTCAATCTTACTTTTTAAATAAAATATAAGCTGATATAATTACAAAAGCATTTATAAACCTAGAATAAGACAACTTAAGATAAAGTCTCTAAATCATGCCCTGTTTATAAGAAGAGAGGGAAATAGCCTAGCGGGAAAATTAAATTGCTACAACTTCTCTGAAAGCAATTTAGCAATAATTATCAAAAAGTCTTTACAATGTCAATACACTTTGATGCAACAATTTTATTTCCACATAATAATTAGGAATATGTGTTAATATTCATCTTTTAAATTATTTTTAATGTTTATTTGTTTATTTCGAGAGAGAGCTGGGGAGGGTCAGAGCAAGAGGGAGAGAGAAAATCCCAAGCAGGCTCCTCACTATCAGCGCAGAGCCCAATGCGAGGCTCAAACTCATGAAATATGAGATTTTGACCTGAGCCAAAATCAAGAGTCAGATGCTTAACCAACTGAGCCATGCAGGTGCCCCTGTGCTAACATTCATCTTAATGGTCAATTGAAAATGCATTTGAAATAGACAAAAATTGAAAGCAGTCTAAATAATTCAATAAACAAAGGCATATCCATATAATAACATTAAAAAATTTTAATGTATTATTTCACGAAAAAAGTTTAAAATAACAAACATATGTACATGTAGAAAACAAGAGGGAAATAAATGGAAAGAAGTCATATCCAATAGTAATAATGATTGTTTCTTTGTGTAAGAAATGTGGATGATTTCTACTTTATTCTTTGAGTTTTTCTATATTTTCAAAATTCACTAAAATAGCATGAATTACTTTTATAACAAGGGAAAAATAAACTTCTTAGGGAATTTTTTTCAAAAAGAGGCTATATACACAAAGATGATACAATTACCATTCTCCTAGAATACTGACTCTTGTAAGATCCATACACTGAGACTATTTGAAATACAACATATTTTAGAAGGAGCTTTTTGATTAAATAGACTTTGAATCCTGTTTGAGATCAGTCTAGAGACAAACATCTAAGTGGAGATGTCTCACTTATCACAACTTACTATAGGTAACAGAACAGCACCTGGATGACTCCAGAATTTGCCAGAAGATAACTTAGCTTTCTCAAACACAGTGAGATACATAGCGCAAATATGGCAGCCTTGCCTTTGGGATTAGAGCAGCATTATTTACCTTTTATCTATGTCACTAACTAGCTGGCTAGCCTGAGGGAAATAACTCAACACTTTTAAACCTCAGGGATTTTTAATTTGTGAAATAAGGACAAATCTTTTTGGGTTTTTTCTTGTGTTTTTGGTTTTTTTGTTTTTTGTTTTTTTTGAGAGAGAGAGAGCACACAAGCAGGGGAGGGGCAGAGGGAAAAAAAGAGAGAAGCTTAAGTAGGCTCCATGCCCAGCGCACAGCTCAATGTGGGGCTCTATCTCACAACCATGAGATCATGACCTGAGCTGAAATCAAGAGTCAAATCTCAATCGACTGAGACACACAGGCGCCCCAAAGGACAACTCATACCTCACACAGTGTGGATGTAGAAATTAGTTGATTCTTATTCATGGATTCCATATTTGTGAATTTGCTTACCCACTAAAATTTATTTGTAACCTCAAAATCAATACAGTGTTTTCATGGTCACTCACAAATATGCTCAGAGCAGGGAAAATTTTGCAACATGACCCACACATTTCCAGCAAGGTTGAGTAAGAGATACTCTGCCTTGTTTCAATTCTCATCAAGGAAACAAGTGTTCTTTTACAGTCTATTTAATGCCATATTTTTCACATTTCTGTACTCTTTGTTAGTGATTTCACATTTAAAATGGCTACCTAGTATATTACTCGTGCTGTCCAGTGTCCCCAAGTGCAAGAAGGCTGTGATGTGCCTTAGAGGAAAAAAACATGTGTTAGATAAGTTTCATTCAGGCATAAGTCACAGTGCTGTTGGCTGTGAATTCAGTGTTGATGACTCAACTCTGTATGTTGATAAGGTATCTTTAAACAGAAACACACATAAAACGAAATTACATATGATTAGTTGATAAAAATTTTGTGACCAGAGTCTCATAGGGACCTAACCCTGTATTTCCCCTAGGAGCAATGGTTCAGTATTTGCTAATTCACTCTTCATGGCAAGTTTACAGACCATCACTACTGTGAATAATGAGAATAGACTGTATATACAATTCATTCCATGCTTTCCACAAATATTACATTAAGTGCATCATCAGCTAGATTAACACCATGCCTAGAATGAAGAAAAATGGGTAATCAATGTCTATTGAATAAATTTAATGTTGCCTTAAATAGAAACAACAGATGTCATAATACACCTATTTTTAACCAACATCAAGTTACGATTTCTGAAAAGCCTTAAGCATGATGGCTTTACAAACCTCCTTTGCCTGGGCTACAGTTGTTTGCAACAGTAGTTAATCTTAATTTCTCACAGGTCAATTTGCCCTTCAGTAACCAAACATTCTTACAAAGGAGAACATCCAAAACACTTTCAAAATTATGTTTTGACGTAAAGGTAATTACTGATTCTGTTTATGGAGAGCTTTCTATCCATAAATAAATAAATAAATAAATAAATAAATAAATAAATTTAAATAAATAAATAAATAAATGAATAAAGAAATAAATAAAACAAAATGAAAAATTAAAAGAAATATAGCTTCTTTCCAGCCTAATCCATTCTCCTGTGCAATTACAATGTATTTATTCGTGGTGATACACTGATTCTACAACATTCAACATCAGTTGAATCAGAAAAAGTAGCCAGGAACAAAGTTGTTTTTTAAAAAAGGGGGAAATATCCATAACCTTAATCTAACCATAAGGAATGTCAAAAAATTTTCAAACTGAAGAGCCTAAAAATGTGAGAGTCCTACAAAATACCACTACTCTTGAAAAGTTTCAAGGTCACAAAAGACAAGGAAAGGCAGAGAAATTGTCACATATTTGAGGAGCCTAAGGAGAAATGATAACTAAATGTGATGTATGATCCTGAGTTAGACCCTGAAACAGAAAAAGGACACTTTTGGAAAATAAGAAATTATAATAAAGTCTTTAGTTAAGGGGTGCCTGGGTGGCTTAATCAGTTAAGAGTCTGACTTCAGCTCAGGTCATGATCTCATGGCTCATGGGTTCAAGCTCTGCACTGACAGCTCAGAGCCTGGAGCCTGGTTCAGATTCTGTGTCTCCCTCTCTCTACCTCTCCCCCCTCACGCTCTGTCTTTCTCTCTGTCCCAAAAATAAATAAACATTAAAAAAAAATAAAGTCTTTAGTTAAAAATATTGTATCAATGTAATTTCTTAGTTTTGCAAATTGTGTCTCAGTTATGTCTGGTGTTAACACTACCGGAAGCTGGGTAAAGACTATGGGAACTCTCTGTGCTAACTTTGCAATTCTTCTCTAAGTCTAAAACTGAATTACAAAAAGTTTTGAACAGAGAGTAGGGGAGAGTAAGAAAGGGAAGAGATGGCTCATCTACATTCAAGGTATGAATACTGAACTGAAGCCAGGTTCGGCGGGAGGGATGGACACACAGCTACTTTGGGTAGCTGGGCAATCCCCATAAGGGCCCATTATTTTTTTTAAAGAATTGACAGGAAGTAGTTCTTTACTCATACTACATGGGAGGACAATTCTCCCCAGAACCCTTAAATTCCTGTCTCCTCGAGGATTTCTTCTAGGCACCCTGAATACTGAGCACACCTCCCGGGCTGAAATGGTCCATACAGAAGAGTGACTTAGGAAGCCAGAGTTCTGAAAACATAGAGCCTATTTGGGTAACTGTTCTGCATCTGACAACTCAACATAAGGGCTATTTGTGGCATAACAGTGTTTTCCCTGGGCATGAACTTTTGCCTGAGAGACAAGTATTTCCAAATGTCCTTCTGTGAAAGCATAGGCTCTTGAGCCCCAGATCATGTCATAACATGACCATGACAATTCAAGCTCATAATTAGTACCTGCTACAATTTGTGCCCAAGTTGCTTTGAAAGCCTGTTGCTGTTTAAAATTTTGTTTTTCTATAATTACTGGAGATCACAATGGTTATGATCTGAACATAGAGCAAGGAGATATTATTCCTTTCCTGAAAATACATCAACACTGGGGTTTCTTACTCTGAAATATTGGGAAATTTATTTTATTTTTCATAAGTTCCTTGAGCCAACCCTTCCTGACAGCCAGCTGGTGAGTAAGAGGCATTCAGATCCGACTGCAGAGATTTAACCGCCCACTGTGCATCTATATGATTTTAGAACAGTTGTCATAATCATATTCTGCATCTATCCAAACCTATGAGAGCTCAGAGCTATATACCAAGGTCCGTCTATCAGATGCAAGAAATTCAAAGTACTGGCTTCAGAGTGTCACGAGTCATACTTCCTCAAACCAAACAAACAAACAAACAAACAAACAAACTCAAGGGTCCTAAACCTTAAGTTCTGCTTAGAAGAAATGCTCTAATTCTGGGACAGACAAGAGGCCTAGATAACCCAGGTATGTTCGCAACAATGATGGTGTAGGGCAGTAGCACAGCAGCAGTAGTAATGATAATGATAGGGAAACGCTAACACTGATCGAGCATTTACTGTATTCCAGGCACTGTGTTACGCACTTGATGTGTGCTATCACTTGTAATCCTCCCCACAACCTTCTGAGGTAAATATGATCATTGTCCACCATGTAAACGATAAAGGAACTAAGACTTTATGAGGTTAAGTAACCTGCCAGAGCTCATAGGACTAGTAAACATAGGAAATGAACAAAATCGCCCTGACCCCAGAGCCTACCAGCTGAACCACACTACCCTGAACTTAGCATTGTGCAACTTGATACATTCCAGGGTTCCTTGTTACCCCAATTTATGAATCAACATGACCTCTCTGAGGTGCTTTTAGGCAAAGTGAAGTGTTCAGAAACCACTTTAGTCCCTGGTCACTCTCTCTTCATGCCTCCCTAAATATACAGCTTGCTGAAGTCTCTAGTTGTGACTCCTGAAGGAGTCCTCATGGTTTCCAAGGCTTGAATTCACCAGGTAGGTTTATTTACAATGTTTAAATATGACTGCCTGCTCCCTGGTCCTCAGGGTTAGCACTCCTCTAGGGATAAGAGCTAAAAGCCAGGAATAGGCTTGTTTTCTGGTCCTCCCTCTGCCACTAATTACCTCCCTGAACTTTGATAAACCTCTTTATTTCTGTGGTTTGTGTGTGTGTGTGTGTGTGTGTGTGTGTGTGTGTGTGTGTGTATTTCATAGAGATATTTCAAACAAAGAAAACTGTTTTATCTGGGCATAAAAATAAATTTAAGTATTTACTAAACCAAACTGACTGAGTAATGAAAAATCCTGGGAGTTGAGATTCACTCTGAGGATCTCAAAATCATCTCACTCAGCTCAACTCTCTACCCTTGCTATCTACATTACAAACACCACCCAGTCTCTTCTCTAATAGACACTTTTATAGCTGTGGGCAGGCTGCCAGTCTGGCCTGGTTTTCTTTTTGGGAAATGTCTCCTACTTTCCACGAGATTCTTTTGAGCCCATCCATCTGTTATCCCCTGCAGACACAACACTCAGGCTGACCAATGAGAATAATTTGTCATCCTGATACAAAAACCCAAGAAGCGTTTGTCCAAGTCCTTTCCGAGGGATTGACATGGGTATTTCTTTTGTGCTTTGATTCCAAACTGTAAGAATCCCAGTGTTTGTGGCCACCAGGGACAGGTTGCTAAGGAGAGAGCCTAAGAATAAAACAGAGTAGTGACAAACAATACTGAAAGACAGAGAGAGACAGTGACAGAGATAGCAACAGGGACAGAAAGGTGACGAGATTGTTTGAACTCCTGGATCAAACTATGTCTGAAACCAGGCCTACCACTTGAAGCTCCCAGTTAAGTAAACCAAAATATTCCCTTGTATATTTGGTTGTATGGGATTTTTGGTCCCATACAACTTGCAATATACAGTCCTAACCAATACAGTGGACATTAACAATGTCATGGATACCCAAGTCTCCTTCTTAATTCTTTGAATCTATTGTTAATTGTTGAGAAAGTGATAAAGTACGAAATAGTACCACTTCTCTTAAAAAAATAAATAAAATTCATGATTTCTCATGTACTATCCATGTGAAATGAAATTAGGAGATATAGAAAAATTGCAATAGTATGTTGGGTTAATTAAAATAATTAAGCCAAAAAGGCCCAGATGTGGTCAGCTTCAGAAATATTGACTAATATTACATATAAATTAAATGTGCGTATTTAAACCCCATGTAATCTCTAAAACTGTGAGTGTGAGTGTGTGTGTATGTGTGTGTATACCTATCACTGATTTCCAAATTTATGTCTCTCACTTTGACCTCCCTTGCTGAACACCAGACTCATTTTTCCATTAGCCAACGGGACATCTCCCCCTCTGATGTCAATATGCATCCAATGTCCAAAAGAGAATCTGGTTCTCTTCAGAGTTTTCCTTTTCAATAAAAAATAATCTTTTTTTTAATGTTTATTCATTTTTGACAGAGAGAGAGAGAGAGAGAGAGAGCACGAGCACGAGTGGGGGAGGGGCAGAGAGAGAGGCAGACACAGAATCTGAAGCAGGCTCCAGACTCTGAGCTGTCAACACAGAGCCTGACGTGGGGCTCAAACTCATGAACCGTGAGATCATGAACTGAGCTGAAGTCAGACATTTAACCGATTGAGCCACTCAGGTGCCCCAATAAAAAGAATCTTTAATTCCCCAATGGCTAAGGTGCAAATCTTAAAGTTATTCTTGATTTCTTTCCTTCTTTCACCTCACATCTAATCAATAAATTTTGTTGGTTCTGCTTCCGGATGTATCCTGAATCCCCCACCACTTCTATCTCCACCATTATGACCTTGGTCCAACCCACAACACCTCTCAGATGGATAACTACAGCAGCTCTTAACTGAGATTCCTGCTTCCACTCTCAGCTCTGTCTAGCCAATTGTTCGCACAATAAGCAAAGGGACATCTTTTAAAATATAAATTTGATTATGTCACACCTTTCCTCAGAACCCTCCCATGACTTCCCATCATAGTCACAATGAGGCCAAAGTTCTTATCATGACGTATAAGGCCCAAGATGATCTGGATCCTCACAACCTCTGATGTCATCTTTTATTACTGCCTCTCTCATTCTTTTCCAACTGCACTAGCCTCTTTGCTATTCCTACAGTAAAGCAAGCATGCACTCACCTCAGGGCCTTTGCACTCCCTATTTCTTCTACCTAGAATGCTGTACCCCTCAGTTATCTGTAGAGCTTACTTTCTTTCTTTATTCACGTCTCTGCTCAAACGTCATCTCATCCAAGAAGCCTTTCCTAGCTGGCCTAAGATCATCATCCCCTCTTACTCTCTAGCACTTACTCTGCTTTATTTTTCTTCATGGGTCTTATGCTATGACATTGTCATCATTTTCGTTTCCCTACTCTTTTATTGACTGATTGCCTTCTTTAGAATATAAGCTCATGAAAGGCAGGACATTTGTTTTATTTATGGTAACATCTCCAGCATCTTGACTCAGGCAAAACACGAAGTGAGCACATGCTAAATGTTTGCTGATTAATGAAAGAAGAAATATTTGTAACATTCAAGACAGGCAAAAAGTTAATATCTCTAATACATGGAGAGATGTTCCAATCAGTAAGAATTTTTTTTTTCATTTCCATAGGAAAAAATGGGCACACTCAGGCCCAGATCTTGGTGTTTAAATATGATCCTCCAGAAAAAGGAACCAGAGTTCCTTGGGAGAAGTGGCTGTCCAAGACTGGAGCACAAAAAAATACAAGATGAGCCTACATCGTTGTGCAGAACCATAAAAGAGGTACTCAAAAAATAAAAGGATGGGGTCATGTCAAAGAGACACAGGAGAGAAACGGAAGGAGTTCCCAGTAGCCAACCAAGAAGAATTTGAGCAACAAAATTAACATGGTATTAGGTTATAATCCAAAGTATAAAATAAGTATATGTGATTCCATACTGGTGTAAATAAATGGTTGAATATGTAAGTCAGTGGAGGGAAAGAGAGAAATCCTCCCTACAAAAAAAAAAAAAACCCAAATAAAATATATAGATATTCTTCGCTGTTATGGGCTGAATTATGTCCTCCCTCTGTCCCAAATCCATACATTGAAGCCATAACTTGCAACACCTCAGAATGTGACTATATTTGGAGATGGGGCCTTTAAAGAGCTAATCAAGTTAAAATGGGGGTGTTAGAGTGGACCCTCATCCCATCTGACTAGTGTCCTTATAAGAAAAGGAAATTAGAACACAAAGACACCAAATGTGCATACACAGGGAAACAGCCATGTTTACACACAGCAAAAAGGCGGCCATCTGCACGCCGAGGAGGGAAGCCTTGGTGGAGACCAGATCTGCCAACACCTCAATCTCAGACCTTAAGCCGTCATAACTGTGAGAAGTAAGTCTCTGTAGTTTAAACCACCTACCTGGTCTCTGGTATTTGCTCTGGCAGTCCTAGCAAACTAATACACCTCTCTTTTCAGAGGCAGTGCTTCAGCCCAGCCCCACCTTGAGTGTGGGCTGAACTTAGTGACTTGCTTCCAAAAAATGGAGTATGGAAAGTGAAAAATAATCAATTTACAGAAACCTGGCAAACACCACCAGAACAAAATGATAAAGGTTAAAAGCAGCAGTGCTAAGTCATGTGGACAGCATGTACCCCTCAATAGGTTATGAAAGGCAAGGCATTCCACCTCTGGTAAACTTCCTCAAATCCTGTCATCGCAGCTGAATCATGAGAAAACATCAGGCAAATCCAAAGTGAGAGATATTCCACAAATATGTGACTAGTACTCCTCAAAACTATCCAAGGTCAAAAAACAAAGACTGCATGTCCAAAGACATACCTGGGGAGACTAAGGAAACATGAAGATAAAATGCAGTGGGGTACTCTGGATTAGATGCTAGGACAGAAGGATAATAGTGGACAAACTACTGAAATCTAAGTAAAGTATGAGGTTTAGCTAACAGTTATGTACTAATGTTGATTTCTTGGTTGTGACAATGGTACCACAGTGATGCGAAATGTTATGTAGGATATGTAAGACTTTTCTGACTATCTTTGCAATTTTTCTGTAAACGTAAAATAATTCAAAACTAAACATTTATTTTCTTTCAGATGGACAAGGAGAATGAATAGGCAAATCACTAAAAAAATGCATATGGTCAAACTCCATGGAAATTATGGACAAACATAAGCAATCAAAGAAATGTAAATGATAACAATGAGTTATTTTTCACCCATCGGAGTGACAATGATTTTCAAAAGTGATAATACCCAATGTTTCTAAAAAGGTGTGGGAAAATATGTAATTTGCCACTGACATCTAATGTCTTTATCAAGTACATACTTCAATTCATTTCCCAAGGAAATAAGCAGGCAAGTACTGAATATAATAACTAGCATTTACTGAACATTTACAATGTGTGCAAAATAGTACATATGTATTAGATCATTTGACTCTGATGATAATTCTATAAGGTAGATAATATTATCATCTATATGGATGATAAAACTAAATTGTAATTTTTATAACAATTAGAATATTTATTACAGTAAGGGCCTCTTCCAATGAATCATTCCTCTCTGTATCTATGCCCTTGCATAATCCCCTCCACAGTGACTCTGGGTTTGGCCATGTCACTTGTTTTGTCCAATGAGATATAAGCAAGTGTCACAAATAGAGGGTTTCCCTTTCTCTTTCTTCTTTTGAAATCTTGCCACAATGCTAAGAAATCCTAGCCTGCTAAGACTCAAAGTCAGTCAAGAGCCAGCACCAAGCACCAGACAGGGGAAGGTAGCTAAACTGAACAACCCAGCTATGGCTGAGCTCTCAGATGGCTTTAGCCACATGAATGACACCAGATGGGAGAGGGGGAAGACCCACCAAGCTGAGCCCAGCCCAAAAGTTTGGGCTCACAGACTCGTGAACCATAAATGAACCACAAAATGGCTGTTTAAACCACTAGTTTGTTTTACAGCAATAGATAACTAATAGACAACCTTACAAGACTTTTGTTATAGCTAATTTAGACATGAGGAATCTAACACTTCCTTAAGTAGTCTGTCTGGTAAGTAGCAGAGCCAGGATTCACAGGGACATAGCTAATAATCTTAAAAGAACATTCTTAAACTCCGTGTTGCTCCACAGACCATTCATCTTTGTAAAATAACTGAAAAGTATTCAAAAGGGGTTTGTTTCCATAAATTCTGTTATAAATAGATACAATAAGTGATACAATAAACTATTGCTAATGATAGAATAGAATGCAATTATCCTCTCAGCAAGATAAACCCATTGTTGATCTGAGAAGATAATCAGAGTTCACTTTTATTGGGTGTTACTACATGTCACACACTGTCCTTAGTGTTTTATGTGCTTTATTTCATTTGCTATTCACAACAGCTCTGTGAATATTGTGAATGGTTCTCATTTATTATTATTCTCAATTATTCCCATTTCCCATTTCCTTACAAATGAGGAAAATGAGTGCAGAGCAATTGAACAACTTGCCCAAGGTCAATTAGTAGCAAAATGGGGAGTCTGACTTCCAATAGCCGTGTTCCTAACCACAGCATCATGCTGTTTTTCCCGTAATGTATTTTTAGTTGAGAAATATCAGGTTATGAAAACAATATGTGTTTCCATTTTGGTAACAAAAAAGAAAGTGTGGGTGGCTGTGTGGCCTCTGTTTATGTAGGCATAGGAAAGAATATGGAGGAACTTCTAAGTGTAGAGTATCAACAGTAGTTACTCCTGACTGGTAGGACTATGAGTGACTTTTCTTCTATATATTTTATGCATTTTCAGATTTTTTTTGCAATAAAAGTTTACAACTCTGATTATGGGAAATATACAACTCTTTTTAAAGGAAAACCTTAGCACTTCAATATTTAAAAATTATAAAATAGATTTTAAAATTTGCAGAATAAACGTAAAGTCCTATGTGACCATATTAAAAATTACAAATTACTTTGTAGCTATGTATGGTGCTGGGTGTTAACTAGACTCACTGTGATCATTTTGCACTATATACAAATATCTAATCCGTATGTTGTACTCCTGAAACTAATAAAATGTTATGTGTCTATTACACCTCAATTAAAAAACAAAAAAAGTACAAATTCAAAGTTAATTAAAACAATTCATCAGTTAAAACAATTTTTCTCATCAAATGGGCATCTTTTAAATGTTAATTCTCAGCTTGCAAGGGTCTTAGGAGATGCATATTTTCAGCTGCTGCCACTGGAAACATAATTGCCACAACCTCTCTGAAATTTAAGCTAGCAGTATGTATTAAGAAAGAATTAATATCACAAGCGTTGGTGAGGATGTGGAGAAAAAGGAACCCTTGTGCACTGTTGCAAACTAGTACAGCTACTGTGGAAAACAGTATGGAATTTCCTCAAAAAATTAAAAAATAAACTACCTTATAATCCAGTAATCACACTACTGGGTATTTACAAAAAAAAATACAAAAACACAGATTCAAAGGGATATATGCACCCCGATGTTTACTGCAGCATTATTTACAACAGCCAAACTATGGAAGTAGCCCAAGTGTCCATCGATAGATGAATGGGTAAAGAAGATGTGGTGTGTGTGTGTGTGTGTGTGTGTGTGTGTGTGTGTGTATATATATAGCATACATATATAGAGAGCACATATATATATATATATATATATATATAGTATATACATATAGTTATGGAATATTATGGAATATTATTCATCAATAAAAAAGAATGAAATAATGGGGTTCCTGAGTGGCTCAGTCAGTTAAGCATCCGACTTCGGCTCCGGTCATGATCTAACAGATCGTGAGTTCGAGCTTCACCTCGGGCTCTGTGCTGACAGCTCAAAGCCTGGAGCCTGCTATGGATTCTGTGACTCCCTCTCTGTCTGCCCCTCCCCTGCTCACACTCTGTCTCTCTCTATCTCTCAAAAATAAATAAACATTAAAAAAAATTTTTTAAAGAATGAAATATTGCCATTTGCAACAACGTGAATGGAGTTAGAGAGTATAACACTAAACTAAATAAGTCATTTGGAGAAAGACAGATACAGTATGATTTCACTCCTATGTGGAATTTAAGAAATCAAACAAATGAGCAAAGGAAAAAAAAATAAAGAGAGAGAGAGACAAACCAAGAAACAGACTCTTAACTATAGAAAATAAAGTGATGATTACCAGAGAGGGGGTAGGTGGATGGATGGATGAGATAGGTGATGGGGATTAAAGAATGCATCACTTATCATGATGAAAAAATACAATAAAATAATAAAATAAAATAAATAAGCAAAAACAAAACAAAATAAAATTGCACAAAAAAGGAAGAATATTATATGAAACAGTAGCAATCACATCCTATTTATAATTCAACAAATTAAAAAAACCCAAACTTCAACAATAAGAAAATGGTTCAGTGGGTAATGAAACATCCACATAATAGGAAAGAATATAGACATTAAAAGTCCTGTTTTCATAAAATATTTAATAACATTCATTATCCCCTATTACTTTCTTTCTCCTATTACTTAAAAAGCAGAATATTGGTAAATAGCAATAATATCTATATGCAAGTAAATATGCGCGAATGAATGTGTAAATGTGCCCTCCCAAAAAAAACCTGAAATTAAATACAAAAAAAATTTAAAACATTATCTCTGAGTAATGGCATTTTAAGTAACTTTAATTTTCTACTGAATGGTTGTTAAGTGCCTAGGACAAGTCCCTGTTAAAATCAGTTGATACTGGGGCGCCTGGGTGGCGCAGTCGGTTAAGCGTCCGACTTCAGCCAGGTCACGATCTCGCGGTCCGGGAGTTCGAGCCCCGCGTCAGGCTCTGGGCTGATGGCTCAGAGCCTGGAGCCTGTTTCCGATTCTGTGTCTCCCTCTCTCTCTGCCCCTCCCCCGTTCATGCTCTGTCTCTCTCTGTCCCAAAAATAAATAAACGTTGAAAAAAAAAAAGACATCAGTTGATACTAAGAGGCATACTAAGTAGCATTCAAAGTCAGGATCTCTATCCCAGCTCTTGGTCTGGAGAGCAACTGCACCTGTAAATCATGGCACACTGAAGGCCATCACGGGCAGCGCCAGGAGTTTTGCTGAGTATGATTAGAACCACAGTACAGATGAGGAATGATATTCCTGCAGTTCTCAAGAGAAGGACCTCACAAAGCTCCAGGTACTTTGGGGGAGTCAGATATACACTGGTTCTTCAGCCAGAACACAGAAGAGTCTTTTTAAGCTTCTGCAGCATGTAAGTCATTTTGAAATTGAACCTATTAAAGAATAGCAACCACAGTACCTGCCACTAATATGTGTTTATATGGAACATACAAAACATCTGGGGCCAGATCTCCCTCAAATCATAACATCACGCTTTGAATGTGGCTTCAGTAACCAGAATCTTACATTCCAGGTGCTTCTTTCCCCCCCCCCCAACTCCAGGTACCTCTAACCTGCCAAGGCCACCTTCTAGAAGGAGCATGGGAGGCCTCATATTCTTTTGTAGAGAGTCAGGGCTACCTCCAAGTTAAGTATCATTATCTCATCTGTACAAATACATGACCAAGCCAGGATTCAAACCCGTCAGACTGCAAAGCCTAAGGTAAATTTTAACCAGTGGCCTATGAATGTGAAGAATTCTGTCTTCTTCCCATCTACTCCCTATGGGGGGAAAGCATTGTACCAATATTTGATATAATGTGTACTTTACTGAGTAACAGAATGGATGAATCCATGGGTCTGATGGCAATTCCTAATTTTGATCCAAATTAACTAAATGCTGACTTTTAATCCAAATGATTATTTTTTAATTTACAGCCCCACTTTGTTACTTTGTTACCAAAAAGTAGCTTACAAAGATGCATAAAGTGTAGTAAGATAATATGAATTAAAATTAGGTGAAAAAGAAAAGCAAATACAATGGTAGGGACACGAAAAGGCGCTAGCTTCGAGGCTAACACAAAATCACACATCACCACGTCCCTCTATGTGCTTGGTATCAGCTCTTTTATAAAACTGAAACAGCATTTTAGAGTTGTGCCAAGTAAAACTCTAAGACAGTATGGTTTACTTCCTATTACCTGGTTATGTCCTAAAAAGACAGGACAGCTCTCCTGTATGCTGCTTCACATGACACCCATCATAGTAGCAAAAAAGGTCAGCAGTTTAGAACTGGTTTTAGAACCTGATGAACATGTGACCATGGATTGTGAACTAAAAAACCTTGAGATAACAGCAGTTATCTGACTCTTCTGTCATGCTGGTTGTAATTACCAATGCCCATAGGGGATAAAGATGTAATTTAAAATCAAGGAAATGCTAAATTCACCACCTCCAATGTCTGTCACATGCTGCAATTTTCAATCCCCCAATTAGTGACAGAACAGAGCTAGGTCCATGGTAGTCACAAGTAGGATACAGCATTCAACATTTATTGTATTTAATGTTATTAATATGACACAACTGATTTGATTGATAATAAACAAGAAACCAATATAGATGTTGATTTCTGCTTTGGAGAGATTTTATCAATGACCTACATCACATAAGGTATCACAAAGCTCAACTACACACTTACTCAGGAACAGTGATTTTTCACTTTAAGGAAGCCCTAATACTCAGACATGCTACCCCCAGCACCAAGAAAGAAAAAAAAATCAGACATGTGTGAGCAAGTATAGCATCCTGAAAAATCAAAAACATATACTGAGGGATTCTACTACTTCCAGAACCAGGAATGGAGGCATGTAGGGAGGGTACTCAGAAGAAGTCACATGAGCAATTTTAACAAAATCCTCCCTGCTTTCTCCTCCCTCCATCCATGAATTAAGACTGTCTGGTTGGTTTATATCAGTAATTTTTAAATTTTAAGGAGTCCATGAGCTGAGGATCTCTTTAAAATGTAGATTCTAATTCAGTAAGTCTGGGGTGGGGCCCAAGATTTTATACACGTAAGAAGCTCATACATGATGTGAATGCTGCTGGTCTGAAAACCTCAGTTACAAGTAGTACAAGTTTTTATTATATTTTTGTATCACTTATCACTAAGTTGATATATAAAAAGAGATTTGCTTTTACTTGGTACAACATGACTAGACTGAGGGATGTCCTGATAGCTAGTGAAACATTACTTCTGGATGTGTCTGTGGGGGGCTTTTCCAGAAGAGATTATCATTTCAATCAGTAGGCTGAGTGAAGAGCATCCTCACCACTGCAGGTGGACATCATCTACCCCTTAAGGGCCTAAATAGAACAAAGAAGTGGAGGAAGAGCAAATTAACTCTCTCTACATAAGGAGAGTTTTTAGACTCAGACAGGGACTATACCTCAGGGTATAGGCCTCAGGTTTTTAGACTCAGATGGGGACTATACCATTGTCCCCCTGCTCCCCTCCCCGTGCACGCCCCCCCTCCCCGCCTCTAATTCTCAGGCCTTTGGATTTGGCCTGAATTACACCACTCGCTTTCCTGATTCTTCAGCTTGCAGAGAGCAGATGAGACTCCTCAATGTCAATAACCAATTAAGCCAATTCCTATAAAAATTTCCTGTTGGGGTGCCTGGGTGGTTCAGTTGGTTAAGCATCCGACTTCGGCCTTGGCCATGATCTCACCATTCCCAAGTTCAAGCCCCATGTCAGGCTCTGAGCTGTCAGCTTCAGATTCTGTGTCTCCCTCTCTCTCTGTCCCTCCCCTGCCCATGCTCTCTCTCTTAAAAATAAAGAAACTCTAAAAAAATTTTTAAGCAAAAAACAATCTCCTCCTATATATATTTGTATATATCCTACTGGTTCTGTTTTTCTGGAGAACCCTAACTAATACACTTGAGTAAAAACAAACTATAAATTGATATTTGGAGACTCAATTCAATTCATAATGTGTGATATGATAACTTCTAGCCTTGTGTGGCTATTTAAATTTAAATGACTAAATAAAATTAAAATTTTCAATTTAAATTTAAATTCCTCAGCTACACTTGCCACATTTTAAGTGCCCAATAGCAGTATGTGGCTAGTGGCTACCATACGGACGGCATGGAAGAACATTTCCATTATCATAGAAAGTTCTATTGAACAGTGCTGAACTGGAGATGGTTCAGTTACCAAACAAAAATGTAGAGAATATAAGGTTTACTCCACTTTAAAACAAATCAAAAACTGAAATCTTGAACTGCTCTTGGTAAAACCCCAGCCATCCCTGTGCTCAAAAAACAAAACAAAACAAAAAACAACAAAACAAAAAACACCAAGAATAGGTCAGGACAACATGATACCCATTAATAAAAGCAGCTTACATTCCTTCTTCCCAGCAAAGGGCAGTACAGCTTAACCTCAAATGGAACGTGACATTAAGGGGCTAAAAGGGAAAGACGGTAACAGAGTTGCTGAAGCTAACCAGAACAGGCCCCTTGCTCTGCATGCTTCATTCCAAAGCCATGTTCATGACCCTTAACTTTTATCAGTCAATCTCTTGACCTGATGGGGAAACTAATACCAGTGAGACAAAAGTGTGGGGGTGTAAAGCACAATTTTTCGCTCAGCTGTATCTGGAATACTCAACTCTGACTATTCAATGAAAGCAACAATAACAAAAATGAAACAAAACAAAACAAGAAAACAAAAGGATGTATTAGTCAGGGATTTAGATAGGCCGATAGATAAATAGAGATTTATTTAAGGAATTGGCTCACATGGTTGTGAGGGCTGGCGTGTCTGAATCTGTCATGCAGGCCAGAAGGCTAGAAATGCAAGGGAGAGCTGACGTAGCTTTGAGTATGAAGGCAGTCTGGATGAAAATTCCTTCTTCCTTTGGAAGCCTAAGGCCTTTAAGACCTTCAACTGATTCGTTGACGCTCATTTACACTAAGGAAAGTATTCTGCTTTACTCAAAGTCTACTGGTTTAGACGTTAGTCTTATCCAAATCATATCTTTAAAAAAATACCTCCATGGCAATATCTAGACTGGTGTTTGACCAAACAACTGGATACCATAGACTAGCCAAATTGACACGGTAACCATCACAAGGGGATAAAGACTGAAATCTTTAGCTCCAGGTCCCTAGTATTTAGGGCCTCCCTACTAGCTTCCTTTCTGGCTACTTTCTCCAAACTCAATAGAATCACCAGTGGAGACTGTAATGTTAGTGATGCTGTAATAAAGGCAAACTTGGCTGTGGTGGCCACTTGTCACCTGTCCCACACCAGTTTGTTGACAATAGCAAAGTCTCCATGAACTTTCAGAATAGGGTGCCTGATGTCAACACTGAGGATCGCTCTAGAACATGGGTAGCATAAGCATTAGCCTTTCTCCTTTCCCCAAACTGCCCCCTGCCAAAGCCTACGCAAGATACTAAAACTTGGGATTACGTTTTGCAGATTATACGACCACTTGGGAAATCTGGAAAATAAACGAGATGGTTGTCAACTACTTTGAGCATCTCAAAAAACAAGCATGACTGGAGGAGAAAACAATTTTCATTAAAAGAGCCTTTCCAGGCTTCTAAACCCAGCTTGAATTTTTCTGTGGGTTTGGTACGTAGAAGAGAAGGAAATTTGTTTACCTTCTCGGAAAAAAAAAAAAATAGTAATTCTTCCAGACCATGGGTTTCATGGTCTATGAGAGATAGAAGTTTGTACTTCCAATAGAAAGTTTGCTCTGCCCTTCACTATACCTGATTTTACATTCATAACTGATGAATATATAGCCTGAAGTGGTGTTATCTGAGCAAGCAGAAATTAAGTTATAAATCCATGGAAATCCTTCCTCCCTTCAATGATATTAGATAATCAGGTAGCAGGTTTCTGGACTGATTTTCTTTATCACTTATTTCACAGTCTAACCATATGAGTCACAAGCACTAATATCCAACTTGCAATCCAACTGCAGCCTTTTGCCTTCACCATGGCATGGTCCTTGGGGCATTTTTTCTAAGCATTCAGAAGTCTCTGAATTGTAAGTCCTGCTTGTAATATTATAAGCTACACTCTCTGCATCTGGTTATTGCACAAGCCACCACTGACCTCCATGATTACCAGTTAATCTCAGCTGTTGATGGAAAAAGAGGATCAAAAATGCAGTTATGTAAATCCACAAAAGTATTGGTTTATTTCCAGTCTTGATCCAGACTTCAAAAGATTTCAAGGACCAACCCCACCATAATTGGATTTCATAGGAAGTATAAGAATTGTGTATAATTAAAGTGACTTAGTTTCCAAGAGTCAATGTAAATTCAGGAAATGACACTAGTAAATTCATTCATATGAGAATATGTCCCCTCTACAGTCCCCGCCCCCCACATTTTCACATTCCAGGCTTCTATTCTGATACTCTCACCTACTATGTCTTGCATCCCATCCCTCCTTTTGAATTAATCCAATCCTTTTGCATTTATAGACTAACCAAAAGTCTATCTGCTAGGTCCCTACCATCAAATCCCCTATCTTCAATAAGCCTTCTCAGAGGTAATCACTTAGAATTCATCTCTACGCTTCTGTACTTTCAGAATGCGTGGTCTTTACCAGAATTAGAGCCTTTATCACATTTTCAGTTAGGGATACTTGGGTGTCTTTCTCATTAATTGTGACCCCTGACATAAAAAGTTACTGTGTGTCATTTTTCTCCCCCAGTATACCAAATGAAAGTTTAAAATGAAATGGGATGGAATGGGATGGAAAGGGATGGAAGTAGCTCCAAAGGGGGACAGCTTCGCAGACCCAGCTCAGCTGCTAATACAGCTCAGCTGCTAATACAGCTTTTCTGTAGGCCCAGCGATTCTGTGATGCAGCACCATGTCTTTAGCCCACAGGACCCCAAAGGCAGGGGTGAAATGTCCTTAGAGAAATGACATACAGATGTAGAAAAGAACAGGGCATCCAGTTAAGGGGACACGTTAGCAAGTACCAGCTTGTACTCAGTCTCCCAGAGTGGCCTCAAATTTCCCATTATTGAAAGCAGAATCTCCACCACTACCTCTGTCCTGGCCACATGCAAAGTGGTAAACTAGGACTACTCCCCTCCCCCACCAACTATAACAAAAATAAGTTGTGTTTAAAGCTCTTCCATATACATTACCACATTCCATTCATATGTATCCTGTGAGGTAGGCAGGTTAGCTGTATCTCATTTTATAGGTGAAGAAAGGGAATGTCAGAGATTAAATAATTTTCCTAAGGTCCCCTAGACAGCTTATGGTAGAGCTGGAACCGTAACTCAAGTCTTTTTGATTCCTGGTTTAGAAGTGGAGGTGCTGACCACACTCCCAGTGCTATTACAAGTAAGATTTCCAAACACTGACTACCATTTACTATTTCCACGCCGGACATTCTGGGGTTGGGGTGGGAGGGCAGCAAGAGCTCCGCATGTAGGAGCAGAGAAAGCTCAGGCAAGGAATGCAGGAAGTGGGGATAGTGCGACTGTGAGTGTTGGCTTTATTGTGTCAGGGAAATTCAGATTCCCATAGAAACTTTTCCCCTAGCAGCATAAACTTTGCACTTTTTTTTTTATTTTTTTTTTTTAACGTTTTTTTATTTTTGAGACAGAGAGAGATAGAGCATGAACGGGGGAGGGTCAGAGAGAGAGGGAAACACAGAATCCGAAACAGGCTCCAGGCTCTGAGCAGTCAGCACAGAGCCTGACGTGGGGCTCGAACTGATGGACCACGAGATCATGACCTGAGCTGAAGTCGGCCGCTTAACCGACTGAGCCACCCAGGCGCCCCAGAAACTTTGCACTTTTAAGCCAAACCCTTTAGAGATCATCAGTAATTACAGTTTTCCAAGTCAGGTAAAAGGAAAGGACTCTACACTGGTATAGAGGAACGAAGGAGCCCCCAGAACCCGCGCAGGAGTCATTGCTCCGGCGAGGGGGGGAAAGGTACTGTCCATTTCTCCAGAAGAAAGGAAAAGGCAGAGTCTTTTGAGCTCTCAAAATATGCAGTCTCGAAACAGTTGATCTTGAGAGAAAGTTCAAGTACCTCCTTGACCAAAGTCCAGGATGTTCTGCAACAGGCAGCAGCCACTTTTCGTGGATAAGATTTGCTGACCAGTATGCCTAGTTCGATGTTGTGACATTTTATGGGAATTACCCAAATACTGTGGTTACATGCTAATGATAGGCTGGGGGGGGGGGGGGGGGAAGCCGTTCCAAAATGCAAGGTAAAGTTGTTCATAAAAACTTTTTGACTCTTTGGCATCTGGTATGAAAAGGGCAAGGAAAGCATATACATTAAGTCAATGTATAGCACATGGAAATGATACATCTGATAATAAGAGGCAAAATAGCTGTTATCTCTACGTAAGATTTTTTACAATGCTGAACATAAACTGGAAGAAGAACCCAAGTAATCCTTAAGGTTGAAGGGAAAAGAAAAAACCAACCCAAATGATGGAAAGAAATCAGTGAAAACTGAGAGTGAGGGAAAACAAAAACAAAAACAAGGTTCTGCAATATGAATATCTGCTCATCATAAAAGGATTTTTATTTTGGGGGCGTCTGGGTAGCTCAGTTGGTTAAGTGTCTGACTCTTGATCTCAGCTTAGGTCTTGATCTCAGGGTCATGAGTTCAAGCCCTGCACTGGGCTCCACACTGGACGTGAAGCCTGCTTAAAACAAAACAAACAAACAAAAAAAACCCTATGTTTTTTAACACAGGTTGTAGCAGTAACATTTCATAACTTTATTTTAAAGATTACCCCATTTTGCTTCAGTAGGCTTAAAATATATAAAAAGAGTTTGGCTTTTTAAATATGAAATATTAAAATACATAATTTATTGAGACAGTGGGACTATGAACACTTTTTAAGGTTAGACAATTCTAATATTGTTTGGAATATGTATGTGTGAATATATATGTGTATGTGTGTAATATGTAATATACAAAAATACACATCTATTATATACTTTTATATATTATATATAATATAATATAAAAGAAAATATAAAGAAAATATTCTTTTCTTTAAGATACTGGTAAAGAAAGATCTTAAGTAGTTTTTGAATGAACTTGTTTGGGTTCACTGGGCAAAAGAAAATAATAATTTAGCTAAAGAGACAAACTGATGAGAAGAATAAATGACTAGGTTGCCTATGTGAATTTTCTCCTGGCTGGTCCAAGAAGACAGATACAGAGAAGAATGGAAGTGGTACCTTGTCCTGACTACCTCCCATACCCACCACCCCCAGATGTCAGTCATTAGGAAGTGAAGCAGGAAAGAGCCGAGCCCTTTGATTTGGAAGAAGAGTCTTTGGAAAGCTGTAGGCCACAGCTAATTAAAGAGCCAAACAGAAAAACCACTACCTCCTTTCTGATAAAGAGGAAGAAATTAAAGACTTAGTTACAGGGTTGCTGTATAGAGTGTGTGTGCATGTGTGTTTTAATGCAAAGTTAAATCAAGTTCTAAATTACTGTCAGGTAGAACCTAGAAACAAATTTTCAACTTTGAAAAAAGTCAAAATGAATTATATTTTATCTGAAGTAATAAATCCACTATTGTTTATTTATTATTACTTCGTACCTATTTGAAAGAGAGACAAAGAGGGAATTTGATGTAGCTTTTTGTTAAAGTTGGGCATAAATGCTCTTGGAATAGAAATTAAAACCAGAAAAGAAGAAAGAAACAAATGCTTAACCACAAAGGATAATACAGTTACTGTGACTGAGCTCCATGCTTGGCCCCAAGATTCTTGGCAGTCAAGACCAAAAGGAAAACACAGTGAGTTATATAATGCCAATGAAAGAAAGCATACAAATGCTTCAAGGGAGAAAACCTTTGTTTCTGGTAATAAATTTTTCAAAAGGCATTCATCACTAGATTAAACAATAATTGATAACAGTTGAGCTCTCATGGAAGGAGCTTGCATTTTTATTTCTTAAAGGTTGCTATTTTTTATCTTGGCATAAATGTATTATTCAATTCTTACCTATGGGAGGTTTATATGCATGCTGGTGATGCTACAATTACATTGTAGTAAAATGTAGAAGAACATGGACAATATGTTAAAGTCTTACTTTCTGTCATTTATTCATAAACAAACCTTACCATTTTAATCAAAGCCAGATGCCAGTCCATGGTGGCATCCAGGAAAATTGGTTTTTATCCTCAAATCTACTAAAGGGTATAAAGAACTGTATCTTCATAAATAAGTGAGCATTCTTCAAAGAATGGGAGGATGGAATAAGAAATAGAGCCAATGGGATTTTAAAAGAGCTCGGATATTTTACTGTAGTCAGAGCTTTGTGGAGTGCAGTGGGTTTGTTTCCATTTTATTTTTTATTTATTCATTTTTTGAGAGAGAGAGACAGAGCATGAGTGAAGGAGGGGCAGAAAGAGAGGTTAGAGATAGAATCCCAAGCAGGCTCCATGCTCAGTGCATAGGCTAACTCAGGGCTCGATCTAATAACCATGAGATCATGATCTGAGCCGAAAGCAAGAGTCAGAGGCTTAACCGACTGAGCCACCCAATCACCTCTGTTTCCATTTTATTTTTTTTAATTTTTTTTTAATGTTTATTTATTTTTGAGATAGAGAGAGATAGAGCATGAACAGGGGAGGGTCAGAGAGAGAGGAAGACATAGAATCTGAAGCAGGCTCCAGGCTCTGAGCTGTCAGCACAGAGCCCAACGTGGGGCTCGAACTCACGGACCGTGAGATCATGACCTGAGCCGAAGTCGGCCACTTAACCGACCGAGCCACCCAGGCGCCCCATGTTTCCATTTTAATGTCAGAAGTGGGAGAATGGGTTTATGCTTCTTCCCTGGAATGATGGAGAGAAGTTTCTCTGTAAAAGCATACCACAGGCATCTGAAAAAAAGGCTATAGAAAAGATTAAGAAGTGAAAGATAAAGGATCATGCCAAGAGATAAAACAAGGGAATGCAGATATCAAGGGAAAGGATGTCGAAAGGCACTTATGAAGAGCACGAGAAAGAGATCCAAGTGAATTTTCCAGGAAAAGGTAAATTTTAGAGAGAAACTGCTGAAAATCCTGCTTTAAAAGCAGAATTCAAGAAGTAAAAGGAAACACAACTTACAGAGACAACAGAAATTCTGGAGATCCAAGGGGTTACTTAGAGTTTAAGGTCTAGGATTCTGGAATGTATCACATATAAAGTGTATGTTAGAAAATAACAGAATAATTACATCCACATACAAATTTTAAGCCTTGTAACTATCGCTGCCATAGCAAAAAAAAAAAAAGTGGAAAGAAAAGAAATAGATACTATAGGTAATTCAGTAGGAGAAATAAGAAAGAAAAGAGAGAGACAAGATAAAGCAGTGGCACAGAGGGAAAGAGCATGGATGTGGAGGTGGGTTCACATGAACCTGAATCCCTGATTCTGTGATATGGGACAGGTTACAAAATTTCTCTAAGCCATGGTTTCCTTGTTTGTAAAATGAGAATAACAACAGAATTATGAGGAAAAGTAAATGGAACAGTGTGAAAAACACATAGCACAGTGCCTTCCACAAAGATCAACGCATTTATAGGGTTTGGGTGGGTGGTTGAGGGTGGGGACAGACGGTGAGTGATTGATGGATGGAAGGAAGGAAGGAAAGAAGGAAGGAAGGAAGGAAAGAAGGAAAATGAAATCCCTACTTAGAGAGACTTCAAAGAAACATAAACAGCTAAATAAGTTAGGGGAGGAAGCCCATACTGTTATATACTATTAGATGTATTAGAGTAGAAATTCCCCTTAGAGATTATGGATTTCAAATCCAATTTATAGGTAACTAATCTGAAGTCCAAGATCATATTAACTCAAGGTCACACTGCAAGTTTGCAACAGATCTCTTCTCTGGAAAAAAATGTATATATATTACTGTTATTTTTTAAAAGAAAATTAATGTCAAACAAGGTTGGCTGATTTATTTATGGACATAAATAGAGGGTGAGCATTAGCTTTGGCTGGCCTGAATTCTCAAAATTTATAACCGGAATATTTTACTTACTTTTGGCCTAGTCACTTGAAGACTTTCTCCTAAATTTAATGAATACTGTTTTATATTCTACTTAAATATAAACCTAAAGAATCTACTGAATATTTTATTCATTATAAGACTGCCAAGACTGAGCAAGTAGCTCTTTGGAGTATATAATTACTACCTCTTTGTTACTTTAACCACTGTCTCTGAAGGCAATTTAGCCCAGACATGTCAATTAATTCCAGAATCATTAGTTCTTGGCAGCCAGGGTTTCTTGATACCTTTTCTCTTATTCTAGCCAAATTCTAGAAGCTATAATCACAGAGATCCTTTTCAGTGCCCTATAACCTTGTTATTATTTTAAAATTGTAGCCAGAAAGAGTATTTCTCAAAGGAAAAAAAATGAGGCAAAAATTACGTGTTCCAGCCAATGAAGCTATTGTTGAACATTTATAGAGAGTACAAGAATATGTTTCAGCTCTTTTCATTGTTTCAGAGTCCAAATAACTAAAAACTACTTGGAATAGGATTTTGGGTTATGTTTATTTTTTACATTAGCATATGGCATATCTACTCAAGTGACTTCATCTTAGGAAAATGACAGAGGTACTTGGTTCTATTTTTTAATTAGATTTCTTGACTTCTCACTTGGTTACCACTGTCATTCCAAGTCCAATCTGCAAACACTATGTTTTCAGGCTCTTTTAAATCCTTACAGAGAAGTGTCAAACAGATTTACCTATCCTTAAGAAGTTTAGCATCTAAATAAGGAGATTATACTTGAATAGTTTAAAAGACAATTACCAACAGATAGAAAAACATCATTCTGCCAATTACTAAATGAGTAATGCTGAGTTGAGAGGAAGGATGTAAAATGGTTAAGGAAGACCATCATCATCCACATCATCACCATCATCACCATCACCATAATCATCATCATCATTATATCTAACATGTATAAAGTGTTTATTACATGCCACAGGATAATTTAAGTACTGTATATCCATTAACTCATTTAATCTTTACAATAACCTATGAGACATGTGACAGTATTTTCATCTACAGAGGAGGAAATTAAAGCTCAGAAAGGTTAAGTGATCTATCCAAGATAACACAATTAGTAAGAGTCACAGACCTGAGATTTGAATCCACACATTCTGGCTTCAGAGTATGAACCCAAAGGAGGCCCAAAGAAATAAAATTTAATCTGGATCGTGAAGGATGAATAAAAGCTCACTAAATGCGTAGAGATTAGTAGGAAAAGGTATGAGCAAAAGCAAAAAGGTGAGAAAAATCAGTTTGCCTGGAGTAGAGAAATACAAGATTAGAAAGACTGGCCATTGGTAACAACAACAACAAAATCACTGAGACTTTTAAGCAAGAAATGGACATATCAAAATGACACTTTAGGAAGATAAATCTGACAATAATGTGCATGATGGATTCAAATATCTAGAGGACTAGTTACAGACCTTCATGACAAGTGAGATTTGCAAGGGGGAGGAAGAGATGAATGAGAAACATTATAGGGGCGCCTGGGTGGCGCAGTCGGTTAGGCGTCCGACTTCAGTCAGGTCACGATCTCGCGGTCCGTGAATTTGAGCCCCGCGTCGGGCTCTGGGCTGATGGCTCAGAGCCTGGAGCCTGTTTCCGATTCTGTGTCTCCCTCTCTCTCTGCCCCTCCCCCGTTCATGCTCTGTCTCTCTCTGTCCCAAAAAAAATAAATAAACGTTGAAAAAAAAAATTAAAAAAAAAAAAAAGAAACATTACAAAAAGAAGTATCATCTCACAACTGAATTTACCTGAGGGGTCAGAAAAGATGAAGAATCAAAGATAGCTCTGAACCTGGACAAATAGGAATATGATATCACTATTGACAGAAATTAGAGTTGATTTTACAAAGACAACAATGAACTAAATTGATTGTATTTCCCCAAGTTATTGGTTTTCCTACACGAATGATTCTTCACTGTATTACTTCTTTATCTGACAATCCATTTTTGTATTTCCCAAGGCTTACTCCATGATGCTCTTTTCTACTTTCCCAATCTTTCCCCTACAGACAGTGCACCCATTCTTGGGCTTCAATATTCATTTGTAAGTTCACAATTATTTTTTCCATATCTATATCCAGTTATAACCTATCTCCTGAGTTCAGTATCTACTCTGGTGTGCTAAGGCTTCCACTTGGAGACACATCCACCATCTCATATTAACCTGTTCTCAAGTAAGTGAAGTAATGTTGCCTAAAAAAGCAACCTTTACTGCCAACCTATATGATCAATAGATCTTGATCCTTGCTATACATTAGATATAATTATGAAGGACTTAAAATCCACACATGACCACTTCATACCCCAGAATCTCCAGCAGAGGGTCATGAATGTTCATGTCTGAAAACCTCCACCAGTCATCCTCTTGTGGAGTAAGGTTTGGAAATTACTAACCAATAATGTGATTGATCAGCAGAGGTACCACTCAATGTCTGGAAAAAAGGAATTGGAACAACTAGAAGTTGGAGTTGGTTATAGAACAGAGTTCAGTTTCTTGCGTGAAACAACCCCAGCAAACCTGTAGAGGTGTTAGGATAGCAAAGATGAGAAATGACTCTTAAGTCAAGACCAGGGGCATTGGACAACAAAGTCATGAGAAATAAAGGAGGCATTGTGGGTTGCACCAGCAGTTCTGTGAATGCAATTCCCTATACCAACTGCTTCAGCATCACCTGGAAATTTAAAAATGCAAAATCCCTCAACCACACCTAACCTACTGAATCTAAAACAACCGTAGGAGGGCCCAGCAATGTGTGTTCTAACAAGTCCTCCAGGTGGTGGCAAAGCACTGTAAAGTCTGAGAACCGCTAGTCAAGAATCTCAGAGAATGGACAGAAGGAGAGGACATGAGTAGAGAAGAGGATATCTAGAGGCCTTAAAATGTTTCCAGCCATCCTATGGAAACCTTATTAATTAACTATGCCCTATACTCCAAGGGAAGTTTCATCTACTACTAAAGGAATGATGTTATACAGATAGTATTCTCTGACAGCAATGCAACAAAATTAGAAACCAGCAACAAAGTCTGTAAAATATATATATACACAGTTAGAAAATAAACACCACACTGCTAAATAATTCATTTAAAAAATAAATAGTATCCTGGAAATTGTGAAATCCTTAGAAGTGGATGTCAAAAAAAATACTACATATAAAACTTACACAATGCCAATAGAGTGAGACTTAAGGGGGCAATTATAACCTTAAATATATACATTAGAAAAGATCAGGATTAAAAATTAATGAATTAGGTTTCCAAACATAGATAAAATAGGCCATTTTCTAAATTTACCAAAATTAACTTGAGAAGAAACAGACTTGCAATCACAGTATAAAGGGTTCTTGCAGCTCCTGGGTGGCTCAATCGGTTAAGTGTCTAACTCTTGGTTTCAACTCAGGTCGTGATCTCCTGATTTCATGGTTTCAAGCCCCACATCGGGCTCTGTGCTAGCGACACAGAGCCTGCTTGGGATTCTCTCTCCCTCTCTCTCTACCTCTCCCCCACTGTCACTGTCTCTGTCTCTGTCTCTCTCAAATCAAATTAAATTTTTTAAAAATATATCATAAAGCATTCTCTAATTGAGAACCCCAAACCAGAAATAACATCACTTGGGTGCTTGTTATAAATGCAGATTCTCAATCCCCCATCATACCTACTGAATCAGAAACTCTGGGGGTTGGGCCTAGCAATATGTATTTTAACAAATCCTCTCTGTGATTCTGATGCAACTAAAATAACAAAGCCTACTCTACAAAGGAAGCTACTGAAATCATTTCAGTGACTTTTATCACTGAAACACCAGAAAACTTGCTTATAATCATTGTGAAGATGTGAATGGATTTTCATAGGTAAAATTCATGAAAGTCATGACAATGTAGATTGCCTAAAACATTTGGGAAACAATCGTTCCCACTTTGAAAGCAGGAAGATGGTATAAAAGTTTGGCATGCCCTGTAGCCTGTACAGTTCAGAATGGCACCATAGTCAAGATACCTAATTGGTCCCATGTCCAGCTTTACATTCAGGGGCTGTGCAGAACATCTGAAAAGACAAAGATTTGAGGTTTTTATACACTTTTTGGGCCTGCTTGCTAATAGATGTTGTACATGTATGAGAATTTGCTCTGAAATAAGCTTTCATTGTAACCTGGTGTGAGATGGTGGAGGAATAGCAAATCTGACCTTGTCTGTCTTGTGGCTACCATTATCTACCAAAAAGAATCTAATGGTTCTACATGATCAATTAGTCTGGGCTGGTTCACATTAAGTGGATTTAAATGAGAAGGGGAAAAGAGAAATTGGAGTCAATGAGTATAGATAATCCTTCCAAGTAATTTTATAAATGGGAACAGAAATTTAAGGGTATGACTGGTGTTGGGAGGGGGTGGGGGCTGAAGTCAAGAAGGATTATTGCATTTGCTCTGAGTAGTCAGTAAAGTAATATTCCTATCTTTTCTCCTTTTTTAAAAAAGATTTTTAATGTTTATTTTATTTTTGAGAGAGAGGGGAGAGAGAGAGAGAATGAGTGGGGAAGGGCAGAGAGAAATTGAACAGAACTTGAAGCAGGCTCCAAGCTCTGAGGTGTCAGCACAGGGTCCAATGAGGGGCTTGAACCCACAAACTGTGAGATCATGACCTGAGAAGAAGTCAGACGCTTAACTGACTGAGCCACCCAGGTGCCCCTCTTTTTTCCTTTTTAAAAACATATTCCCCCAATACATGGAAAGTTTCACCAAGAAAAAAATTGAGAGCTGGTGATGCTCATAAAAACTTTAAGGTATTTTAAGTTAATCCACATTTTTAATCTGTTACAGTCTACATTTGAATTTGCACATGTGTAATCTATTTAGCATCCCAAAGAGTCTGGCGTATTAGGAAGTATATTTAGACTAATAAAATCAGTTTTTAAATTTTTAACATTTTAGCCACCAAAAAACAGAAGAGTCATGAGCCTTCCATTCAGTATCTCTTATTCTGTTCCACTTCTGTGGAATGCCATTCCCCTGCAACCATCACAAATAAACTTTCAACAGTATTTGTTCTTTACAGTATTTTATTTCCATAACTTCAGGTCACAGGATGGTTGGATAAGAGAGACTGTTAATGAATCCTCTTTCTCTAAAGACTTAATCCTGATCATTAGAATGCTTGATTTTCTTGTGCAATAAATATACCCCAGGTTATTTTCCCTGGTGAATTAGCTGGGCACAGATTAATTCTGAGTTTTCATGGCCTGACTTCAAAATGTTTTCCTTTACAATTCCCTACCTGGCAGAATTCTTAAACTGAAGACTGACACACAGACTGCTAGAGTGGGCATTCTGAATTTAAAAAAAAAAAAAAAAAAAGTGAGTCTCTTCAGCTGACACTAGTTACTGTAAGGAACTAACCAAGGAAAGGTGAATCCTAATTATCTATTCTAGAGTAAAGCTCAGCCAGCCAAAATAAATTAAATACTTAGACCAGGACATTCTAAACATTTCTAACCCACTGTCCAGATGTTTCTATGAAAACATCTCCAAATTGGTTCCTTTTGGGAAGCATAATTTTAAAACATTGATGAAAACAAACCTCTAGTTTTCATCAGATCTAATGAATTGTTCTACTTTATTAAACAAAGAACTTATTATTCTTCATTTGTCTTTTCCTCATACAAAAAGTCCTCATTTTAGTAAAAAAATAAATGTTTGAATTCAAGTTGTCATCTCTCTAAAGAAGTCAAGAATTCTATTCATTCTTTAAATATAATCCTTGAAGATAGTCATTGGCAAAGTATGAGAATACTTAATGCTAACTTATACTTACCTAACTTTGGTTTCTTAAAAGACCTTCATATTCATTCTCTCGGCATCTGTGAGATAGGGATGGGTAGGTGTTACCACTGCCATTTTACATATAAGGAAACTGAGGTTCAGAAATTTAAGGGACTTGCTCAAGGTCCCACAGCTATTAAGTGCTAAAGGCAAAACCCAAATACAAAACTCCAAGCTCCAAACCCAATGGTCCTCTCATGACATTCCTTAGGTTCCATTTGAGTATCTAAGCAGAAGACAGTGGACCTACCAATAGCATCCATTTACAAGATGTTATATATCAATCCTTTCTCAGTTGATTTAGTGACTGAATTCCAGACTGGCCTTACTGAATGGACTCCCACAAGCACCACTGAATTTTTACTAAAACAACAACAACAAAAACAAAAACAAAAAACAAAAGAAACAAAACAAAAACAAAACCTTTCAATGTTCAAATAAATTCATGGTTCAAACATATTAAGGAGTCTAAAGATTTAGAAATGTTCAAAAAATATTTCTAGCCAATACTGCATTCATACCATAATGTTAAACAATAATAAAAAAAAACCTCCAATATTAACTTATCCACAGAGAAGGAAAAAGTATGCTTGTTAGAAAAGAGACTGAGCAAGACTCTAACAAAGTAATAGCAATTGCTATACAGAGCCCATAAAGCTTTCAGTTCAAGGCTAGACTAAACATACACGTTTCCTTTTCATTCTTTCACAAACCTCATTTGAAATAAATATATACATATTTACATATGCTAAATATATATTCTTTATATGTAAATGTATAATATAAACATATATTTATATGTTACATGTTAACATATAAATATATAACATAAATATATGTAAGGTATATATATAAATATATAAAGCATATATATATAAAGAATACATATATATGTATATATATACATACACACAAAATTAATCCCTAACAACACTGCAAACAAGAAAAAAACATAATCAGTAGACCAGAAATCTTGAGGAAATAAAAAGTAGATGAAGTCAGGTGGATAGAAAAGCCAAACCAGAGAAAACTGCAACACACAATAGGTGTGGGAAAGATGGCTGTGAGAGATAGAGATATTCATCTCTAAGGGCTCCATCAGAGAGAAACTGTCAGCTACGAATCTACAAATGTGGAGGGCAGACTAGAAGATAATAAATTAAGGAAACACCCATAAAACAGCTGAGCCAGCCATGTCCCTCTTCTTGTCTCTCACTGGGGTATTTGCTTCCAGAGGATGTAACTAGGCAGGGTTCCTTGGACAGGGCAAGAAATGGAAGCACAGCAGAGTCCGAGGTCATTCCAGACACTCACAATGAAAACACACACACACACACACGCACAAGAAAGGGACCACCTTTCACACCCAAACATTCCTTGTACTGGCAATCCTGGGGGTCTCTGCACAACTGCTCCTAGCTAACATACTCTAAAAGAAAGCAGATCCGCTTATACAGAAATTTTAAAATTCTAGATGAAATGCTATGTTTCTAGAAAACATAAATATTCACAGTTCCAAAAAAAGCTGTAAGCCAAAACTGCACAATAGCCATCAGATAAATTAAATACATGGGGCAGGGCAATAAATGTACACCCAAAAGGCAATGGACCCAGACTGCTTCATGGGTAAATTTGTCTCAATAAAACCAATAATCCCTATGTACTTTAAACTGTCCCTAGATATTAAAAAAAAAAAACAAAAACACCAAAAATCTCCCTGCTTCTTCCACAAGGCTGGCACAAACATATACACACACAAATGCTACTAGCTGGGTTCTATGGGCCACAACCATCTTGCCAATGATTATGTGTACATAGCATTGTTTAAGTTTATTTATTTATTTTGAGAGAGATAGAGAAAATGAGCAGGGGAAAGGCAGGGAGAGAGAATCTCAAGCAGGCTCCACACTGTCAGCACAGAGCCCAATGTGGGCTCCATCCCATGAACCAGGGAGATCATGACCCAAGACAAAATCACGAGCTGGCCACTTAACAGACTGAGCCACCAGGGCTCATTTTATATTTATATTGAATGTAGATATTATGAGACCCAACATCCATTCTGTTACCACAGTCTGTGTTTCTTTCTTTATGTGCTTCTCTCTTTATGAGCCTCATCTACTCTACTTAAATTTTTTAACAAATTTGACTCCTTTAGGCATGTGAGTTCACTATTCTGACCACAGACCAGTTTCACTTATGAATGTGAATTTTAAAATTCTTACTAAAATATTAGCAAATCAAATCTAGCAAAGGCTGAAAGAGCAAAGCATGTGAGTTTAGGCATGTGAGTTCACTATTCTGACCACAGACCAGTTTCACTTGTGAATGTGAATTTTAAAATTCTTACTAAAAGATTAGCAAATCAAATCTAGCAAAGGGTAAAAGAGCAAAGCATTGTAACTAAATAGAGCTTATACAGGGTTTATCATCAGAAAATTAATTCACAGAATTCACTATATTAGCATATTAAAGAACCATTTGATAGGTGGAAACACACACACACACACACACACACACACACACACACGCACGCACACACCTGAAAATTTTGTATCCATTCCTGATTCTTTTGTAACTCTTAGTAAGCTAAGAACAACAACAAAAAAAATCTTCCTTAATTTGATAAAGAGAATAAATCTAAAACATAGAGTAAATGACATTCTTAAGGGTAAAAGGTGAGAGAATTAATAAAAAGATAATCACTATTATTAAAAATTATTCTGAGTTCCTAGATAATGTAATAAGACAAGAAACCAAATGAAGCATAAATATCATAATGAAGTAGACAATGTTTTGCATAGTCATAGTTCAAGATAATCAATGTAAATTATTAGAATTGAGTTCTCTGAGATATCAAGATACAAGTACACCAAAATAATGACATTACTATAAATCAACAATAATCCATTAAATGCAATAAAAATTCATATTTATAACAACTAGCATTTTTATATGTATATATATTTTAAAATAATCAAACCAGAAAAGTATAAGAAAATTATTATTTTGGAAAATGCTTTTTAAAAATCTAAGTATCAAAATACATTTTTTTTAATATCAGAAGATTCCATTGGTAAAGGTATCAGTTTTTGCCAAGCCAATACCTGCAAATTGAATATGATTCTGACAAAAATCCAAACTATTTTCAATGAAATTTGAAAAGTTGATTCTTGAGTTTATTGTAACAGTAAATGTGCCTAGAAAAATAGCTTAAGAATGAAAAATAATAAGGATGAAAAATTTTCCCTGCCAAATATCAAAACAAACTATAAAGCCATGTTAATTTAAACAAACTATAAAGCCATGTTAATTAAAAATAATAAGGATGAAAATTTTCCCTGCCAAATATCAAAACAAACTATAAAGCCATGTTAATTAAAACAGAGAATTCATGTTAAAAATATACATACATAGACATATACAAAGTTATAGACACATGTAGACACACACACACACACACACACACACACACACACATACACACACACTCTCTCCAAAATACATCCAAAATTCACAATAGTGAAGCAAATATATGAAACAAGGAAATAAATGAGTCTTCCTGAGTTGTCCATCCTTAGTGTACCACAATCAGCAAGAGTAACCGCTAGAAGCTAAAAATCTATGAAATTGTGCAGTTCACAAACACATAAAATACACTGTGGAGTATTTATTAAAACCAAGTGCCTTGTAACTGGTAAGTAATTTTACATATAAACCCAATAGTGATAATCTGGTTAAAGATGAGCATTTTAGTTTGTTTTGTTGGTTTTTGAGAGAGAGAGAGAGAGAGAGAGAGAGAAAGAGAGAATGTGGGAGTGGGGCAGAGGGGCAGAAGGAGTGAGAGAATCTTTTTAAGTTTGAGAGAGAGTGAGCACACACACACGGGCACATGGGGGAGAGGGTCAGAGAGAGAGGGACAGAGTGAATCCCAAGCAGGTTCTGCACCATCAGCATGGAGCCTGATGCAGGGCTTGATGTGACATGGGACTCAATGTGGAGCTGGAACCCATGAACCATGAGATCATGATCTGAGCCAAAACCAAGAGTCAGATGGTTAACCAACTGAGCCACCCAGGTGCCCCACATTTTAGGTATTTTTCATCCTGGGTCACAGTTGGCTTTATTCTTCAGAAACACAAGTATTATGACCCAATATCAAGGATCAAAGAAAACGCTTACACTATGAACCTGTAGACCAGAATTTCTCATCTGAACTTTTATAATTTGGGGGTATCTAATACTCAGTTGTGGAGCATTTCCCTGTGTGGCATCTGCTTCCTTTGGGCCTGGAGACTACTCAGTAGTGTGCAGCCTCATCTCAATACTGCTAACACAAAGTTCTGATTGGCCCTCTGTATTGCCCTGGCATTCCTGCATCACACCCTAGTCAACCACTCCCCGTGAGTCTAAGACAAAAGACAATAATTTCATCCCTTCCATTTTTCCCAAACCTCCATCAATTCACCCTCAATCCTCACTTCTGTCAACCACCAAAAGACAAAACTGCAAGCTGCAAAATAAAATATGTGCGTTTATTTAGGGTCTTAGAGACAGCAACTGGGAGACACAGATTCCACCAAAATCAAAAGCGGGCTCCAGAGAGACAAAAGAAGGTCAGAGCTTTTAAAGAGGAAAGAGGAAATTTACACAAGTTGTTTCAAACAAAACGTGATTGGTGCTGGTTCAGTTACACTAATCTATACGGGATTGGTTGCTAGGGCTAATGTTAGGCAGAAAGTTCATTTATGTTCATTTTAACACATAACAGATGCTTTGGCTTTCAGCTGAGTTCAGCAAAATTCCTAGAATTTCAGACAAAAGACGTGCATAAGCCCCACCTCCTCAATGTCCTCCCAGCTCCATTTTAAATAAACCTCTTAGTGATGCTTACTCCATTGTATTCTCTCCATTGTCACTTTTAACGAATGGCTTCAGGTCCTATTTCACTGAGAAAATAGAAGCAATCTGAAAATAGTTTTCTCATCTTTTTGCCACAAGTTCTACCAGCATTCACACATTAGTCCCCCTCTTATCCCTAGGGATTAAGTTCCAAGACCCCCAGTGGCTACCTGAAACCATGGATAGTACCAAACCCTGTATATACTGTTTTTTCCTATACACACAAGCCTACCATAAACTTTAACTTCTAAACTATACGCAGTAAGAGATTAACAATAACTACTAATAAAATAGAACAATTATAAACAGTATCCTGTAATATAAGTTATGTGAATGTGGTCTCTGTCTCTTTCTCAAAATATTTTATCGAACTGTACTTACGCTTTTTATTCCTGTGATGATGCGAGATGATAAAATGCCTGTTTTATGAGGTGAAGTGAAGTGAAAGGCGCAGGGTGCTGTGACATAACATGAGGCTACTATTGACGTTCTGATGATTCGCCAGAAGGAGGGTCAGCTGCTTTCTGTTGACTGTGGTAACAGAAAATGCTGGGAAAGCAAAACCACAGGTAAGGGGGGACTACTGTACCTCTATATTCAATCTTTTTTCCTGTCACAATAGGTAATCTCTCCCCGCTCCTAGCTATATTCATGTAATGATAATTAATACATACATGAATTTTATAGCCTTTGGTCATTCACACTTCCCACAATCCAAAGTATATGTGCTTACATTAAGATCCCATCTTATTCCAGTTGTAGCACTACTCTGAGAATGCTCCATTTTTAAATTCTGATCTTATAGCCTGGTAACAATATTTATCAATACCAATAAAGTGAGGAATCCTGATATCTAATATCTGTCAATAAAGTGTTCGAAGGTCCAATGTCTTTGAAGGATGGAAGCTTTCAAACATCTGGTATCGAGCAAGCACATTCATAACTTTGGAAAAATTGAGGATGTTGAGGAGAGTCAAGATAAAACTTCTTTTATTTTTTAAGAACATTTCCAGTGAGAAAAAAAAAATGTGAAAGCATTTTGTCAGGTATTTTTATTGAGTGCCTACCATGCTTTTTAGAATAGCTCTAAGGTAAGTGGGAGTCTTTAATAAGGTATGTAACATCCAAATTTACCATTTTTCCTTTGGGGAAAATAGGATCTCCTTACAATGATTTACCTTATGATGCAATTTGCAGAGAAACTGGTAAGATGAAATTTGCCTATACCTGCCCTACTTCTTTCACGGGAACACTATGAAGCTTATAAAAATATAGACTCTAAGTGCAATTTGAAAAAATTAAGTGAATTAAATGCAAACTATTATCAAAAAAAAAACTGCAGTTCTTACCATGGATATTTAATCCTAAGGTGGGCAGCATGATTACTGTATATGGTCATCCTTTTAGCTTTTAAAATTTCTGGGACCAGGGACTATATTACATTCTTTCCCATTTTAAAGCTTAAATAAGGAAAACTAAACAAAAGGAATATAATTAAACAAGCTTTTAAGTCATCTAGAAGACAGAGACCATGGAAGGCGTTCTAACGCCTGGAGTGATAAGCGAAAGTGGACTCAGCTGGCCAAGTCTGGAAGGCGCTACCCACAAGGTGCATCCACTATCACAGAAGGATGAGCGGGTGTTTCTGAAAAGGAACTGGGAGCCTACTCTGGTTAGAGTGAGGGGCACTCCAGATGGCAGACAGGTGAAACTGGATAGCACTAGCTTGAGAGTGGTCAAATGTATTTGTCTGACTACATTCAGAGAGCACATAGGCTCATAAATAGGGCCTTGCCCATAACAGATCATAAATACAGACTAGTAGAATTCCATTTACAACGCTGATGGAGAGAGAAGACAGGAGTTTTGGTTTCCTGCAGTTCAGGGTAGATGATCATGAAAATCCTTACATGGTCCTGGGATGTGAGTGTGAATACACACTAACAACACGGTGGTTCTCTGCATTCTAGAACTGGTTCTTAATAAAGACAGAAATGAGGAGATGAAGCAGAGTCTTTTATATGAACTTAAGTTAGTTCCCCACCAGCTATCAAGGATAAAGAAAAGAAATGTTTTGGGGAAACATGGCCACAGACCAGAAATGAAGAAAAGAACATTTCCAAGAATAAAGTAAGGCCTCAAAGTAAAAGAGCTTAAAATATTATTAAAAACAATGTCTAAAACTTAATATCCTCAAAGCATGATTTCTTTGTAAGTCTCACTTAGACGGAAATTACAAAACTATAGCATGAATGAACTTCACCTGTAGTGACTAATATCAACATAGTATTACTAAAATGAGGAATAATGACATACAACCACATCCTTACGACTCACCTACATCAGCATTTCCTAATGTTACTTACCCACAGAATGATTTACGAATTACAAAATGTTGATGGAGCACCAACATTCTGACAGAAGATACTACGCACACTGGATTAAAAGAGGATGGCAAAAAATAAGTGCTTCAGGAAAACCTCAAAATTGAATTCATATGTTTGAGAAGAAAATAAACATTTAGTGAAATCACAAATAAATTTACCAGGAAAATGTTCTTATATTTTACAGATAATCAAATATTTAGATGTGAATGTTATGATGTCCATAACTTACTTTAAAATACTTCCACAGAGGGGCGCCTGGGTGGCTCAGTCGGTTAAGCGTCCAACTTCGGCTCAGGTCATGATCTCACAGTTCGTGAGTTCGAGCCCCTCGTTGAGCTCTGTGCTGCCAGCTCAGAGCCTGGAGCCTGCTTCAGATTCTGTGTTTCCCCCTCTCTCTGCCCCTTCCCTGCTCATGCTCTGTCTCTCTCTGTCTCAAAAATAAATAAACATTAAAAAATATATAAATAAATAAATACTTCCACAGAAATATGCACATTTATAAAGCCAACTGTGAACATTTTCTTTAAGTCATGCAAATGCAAAGATCAGTACATGAAGCGGCAAGTTGGAGCAGAGCTGTGGAGCCTGGAGTGTGGTGGTGTGTGCAAAGTGTGTCCACAAAATCCAGGCATTTCAAGCCACAGAGGGCAAGTGTTAAATGTTGTTATGGGCTGAATTATGTTCCCCCTAAAATTCATATGCTGAAATTCTAACTGCCAATACCTCAGAACGTAACTGTATTTGGAAATAGGGTCTTTAGAAAGGTAGTCAAGGCAAGACGAGATCATATGGTGGACCCTCATCCAATATGACCCTATAAGAAGAAAAGATCAGGACACACACATACCCAGTCACACAGAAGAGACCATGTGACACCACAGGAAGGCTGCCATCTGCAAGGCAAGGAGACTCGAAGAAATCAAGCCTGCTGACACCTCGGGCTTCTGGCTTCCAGAACTGTGAACAATAAGTTTCTGTTGTTTAAGCCACCCGGTTTGTGGTACTTTGTGACAATAGTCCTGCAAGCAAATACAAATGTCCTCCCAAATGTATTCCAATCAGGAAGCTGTAAACAAAGGTCCTTGAGATGCTGCCTAATCTGTCCATCATCCTTCAGGCAGAGCCACCTCTATGTCTTCCAGGTGAGGGATCAGAAGAGTGTCTGGGGAAATAACCTGATATCCGTGAGAGGTGACTGTTGAAGGCAATACACCCTGAGGATGGAATCTTGGAATCTCAAGTCTAAATTCTTCACACCTGTCACCCAGTTTTGGATATCTATTGCAGAAGAGTGGTCTTAAAGCTCTGGCTGACGAATGAAGATGAAAAACTTTGGAAGGCTTTGCTACAGAACACACTGTGTTGAACACTACCTCAATTTAGTAAGTAAAAATACATGAAAAGCTGGAAGTCTCCATCGTTTTTCTCTTTAATTCAGAATTGAGATAAGGTAATGAAAAACATCTTGGCAGCATTCTAAAGACATAAATGGGAAATCGGGAAGAGGCTTTGATTCAACCTCTACCTCACATGCAAGCTTCCTGGTCTCTTGTTCACCTCTGTATAAAAAATATAAGTGGAATTGTTTCTCAATAAAATTCCTTTTCCAAATTTACCAAGAAGTCTTGAAAAGAAGCCCAACGTAGTACATGGTAATTGTAGATGGTGTTGACTTTTCTTCCACATATTACAGAAATAAATTTAGCAGAAAGATTTATACTCACTACTTAGCAATGTTCCTGCATGTCTTTTTGCACTGTTTCTAATTACTCAGTTATTTTGAATGTGTGTAAAGCAGAAGAGTTTGCCTAAAGGCTCAGCTTGACATCCTTAGAACAATATCCCCCTTATTGCCCATCTCCCTGACCCATTCTCCCTCTTCATTCCCTTTGACCTCTCTTGACCACCCACTCTTTCCTGTAACTCTCTTCTTTCTTTGTGTCAGAGACACTGCCCTTCCCTGCTTCTTTCTTTCATGCTTCCCTCTCTGACAAGCTTCTGGTTATTACTTACCCTAACTGAATGCTTTGTACAAGGCTCATCCTGGTTTCTTTGCCCTTTTCTTTTTCACATTCAGTCTACAAATGAAATGCTTCCAACTCATGGCTACAGTTCCTGATTACTATCCTCATTCAAGCCTGAAGGCCTCATCTAGACCCAGGCCTACAGTTCCATACGTCTTTAGATATCAATGACGTTCACTTGAATGTTTTCAAACTGCTTAAAAACTGAACTCATCTTCTTCCCACTTACATAAACCTCTCTTGCCCCTCAAACCTGGCTTCCTTTGCCTGGTACCCTAATGGATTCACTGTCAATCTTCCTCTCCTGGCCATTTTGTTCACATACTGTGTGTGGTTACTTTTTTTATATAAAAGCAGAGTCCAGTAATTGTGACAAGAGACTGTAGGGTCCACAAAGCCAAAGTATTCAGTAAATAACCCTTTACAGAAAATGTTCTCTGACCCCCTATCTAGCAGATAGCTTTATCCTAACCCTTAGTGGGTTACTTTAAAGTTATTACATATCTTTCTCCCTATTAGACTCTAGACTTCTTTAGAATAAGGTCATGTCTTATTCGTTATTGGGTTTTTTAAATCTCTATTCCTAGCGTAGAACCTGGTACACAGTATTTACTCAATAAACATTGGCGAACTGTTTTGAACTCCCAATAGGAAAATTTAGAGTCTTTTTTTTTTTTTTACTTTTTCCTGCTAGATCCACTCTGCACTCTTTCCCCCCAAACAATTCTTGGTTTCATTAGATTGTTTGCAAAAATAGCTGCAATAGTTCTCTATTTCTATGCCCTTGGTTAGTCTTCTCCAAAACTGGCTCTGGGCTTGACCTTATTTGCTCTGGCCAAAGGGATGATAGAAAACATGGTGCAAGAGGACACTCGAAGAATACTTGGTTACTGGGGCTTGCCCCTTCTTCCAGTACTTGGAGCCCCAGTACAACCAGATGAATGAGCCAGGCTAGCCTGCTAGATGATGGAAGACACAGACCCTGTGAATCCCTTGCTCCAGCCAAGAGCCAGATATATGAGTGAAGCCATCAAATCCTACCTGACTGCACATACATGAGAAAACTCTACTGCATGAATGAGCCTAGTCAAGACCAACAAAAGAACCATACAGATGAGCCAAAACTGCTGACCTACAACAGCATGAGCTCATAAGCTATTGTGGTTTTAAGCCAATATGTTCTTTGGGGGAAGGGGCTGTTATACAGCATAAGCTGGCTGCTATTTTTGTCTCCTTCATTTTAAATATCTCTAGGATTTGTGCCTTACTTAGACTTGACCAAACCACCAAAGCTGTGTCCATCGCCACTTTATTCTCTACCCTCATGCTTTAAACTGAGATAACACACTATAGGAGAAGAAGGAAAAAACTTTCCATCTACTTTTCTAAGTTTTTTGGCAGGTTTAATAATCAAATTAACAATAGACAGATTAACTAGAGAAAAACAATTTGAATTACATACATATGGGGGCCCCACAAAGACAATGAGACTCCAGGACAAACCAGACAATTGAGACTTACATGCCATCTTGAGATGAGGAATGGGGTAGGGACCTGGGCTTCAAAGAGGAGGAGGGTGATTAACAAGAGGGTAAGAAAAGCAGATGTTTGGTAATTATGCTTGTCCTGCCATTCAGATAGGTCATTCTGATTTAAAAAGAAGAAGAACAAGAACAAGAACAAGAAGAAGGAGAAGAAGAGGAAGAGGAAGAAGAAGAAGAAGAAGGAGGAGGAGGAGGAGGAGGAAGAGGAGGAGGAGGAGGAGAAGAAGAGGAAGAAGAAGAAGAAAGAAAAGAAAAGAAAAAAATTATCTCTCAGTAGTAGCTCTCTTTCTGGGGCAGGCCCCTATATAAAAAATTTTAGGCAGTTTAAGGGAGAGTTCAATGTTTTTCTGGAGTCTGCTGCATTTTAATTGCCTTGAACTCAAAATAGTCTACATGCCAAAGTAGCACATTTTGGGGAGACTTGTTCCAAACCCCTTCAATACTAACCTGTCTTCTTGCTCCTAGTTTCTATTCAGATACATAGATTGTAAGCTCCACAAGAAATGAATTATAGAATCATAAAGCATAAAAAGTCTATAGATGATGTAATCTTGCAATTTCCTCTTACTTATGAGGAAACTGTCTCCTCTATGCATGTCCCACCACTGCATTTTGGAAGCACAGTTTTTGTAGGTTCACACCTGGAGAGGACTTTTCCCTTAGGATGAATTGTATCTCTAGTCTCACCCATATCTGATTTAGATGATATTTAGATGAGACTTTGGACCTTAGACTTTAGAGCTAATGTTGGAATGGGTTAAGACTTCGGGGGCTGTTGGGGTAGAATGAATGTATTCTGCATGCATGAAGGACACGAATTTAGGGAGTCTAGGGGAAAAATTTTCTAAACTGAATGTTTGTTTCCCCCTTGAATTCAGATATTGAAGTCCTGTGATATTGTGATTTATAAGGAATATAACTTGGTCGTTCAAATGACGAAAATATATGTCTCACATATAATTCATCTTTAACCACCTCTGGCTCAGAGCTCCCCAGACCCTTGGAATTTCCTGAGCAATAAAAGCATATTTTGTTATAGTATTTGGTCTCTTGACCTCAGTGCCAAAAAAATACTTCAGATCCATGAAGGTGAAATGAGTGTCTTGTTATTCATGACCATCGCCTTTCCAACACAATTGGGTTTATGTTAAAGAGGTGAGTTTTGGAAAGCAAATAAGGGTAGGGGCTAGTCACCAGGGGAACCAACCACAAAAAGGGAACTTTCAGTCCACGGCCTGATTTCCTGAGACTGAGTCAATTTCCAAAGGCCAATAATGTAATCAATGATGCCTATGTAATGAAGCCTCCATAAAAACAAAAAAGGAGAGGGTTTGGAGAGTTGGGGAGTCAGACAGCTTCCACATTCCACCATGCTGGGCCCCAAACTCCACAAAGATAGAAGTTTATTTGCGCAGGACCTCACCATATCTGTCTCTTTATTGGGCTATTGAATAGTAGCCTTTAATGTCCTTTGTCATAAATCAGTAATCTGGTGAATAAATAACTTTCCTGAGTTCTGTAAGGCACTCTAGGAAATTAATCAAACTCAAGCAGGAGGGCAATTTATAGGCAGTCAGTCAGAATGACAGGCAACAACCTGGGTGATTGTGATTGGTATCTTACGTCTCTTGGTACCGAGCACTTAACCTGGGAAACCCGATGCTATTTCTGGGAGGATGGTGTCAGAGTGGAGTTGAACTGTAGCACATCTAGCTGGTGTTGGAGAACTGCTTGGTGGTGTGGAAAACTGCACCCTCAAACACACCCTCCACACGTTAAAATTGTTGATCACAACCCATTAAGCCTTAACCTCAAATGTGATGGTATTTGAAGATGGGGCCTTGGGAGGTAATTAGGATTAGATAAGGTCACGAGGGTGGTTGGTGCCTTCATGATGGGATTAGTACCCTTATAAAAAGAGATACCAGGGTGTCTCTCTCTCCCTCTTTCTTTACCTCTGCCATGTGAGGACATGGCAAGAAGCCAGGCAGATAGCTCTCACCAGAAACAGAGCCTTCTGGTGCCCTGATCTTGGACTTGCAGCCTCCAAAACTGTGAGAAAACAAATTTTTGTTGTTTAAACCACCCAGTCTGTGGTATTTTACTGTGGCAGCCTGAGCTGATGCAGATAATTAGTCAACATACACTTGCATCTCTACCAACCCAAATTAATTGTTATTTCTATGTTTAAGAATCACTTGTACCGCCATCAGTTTTCTACAACTCACAGAGCTGTAAAAGAACATAAAGGTGATGGAAGGCACAGATAACACAAAAAAATGCACTAGACAGGACACCTAGTGATCTTTTCTGCCAATTTCAAAATCTATCGTATTTTGCCCTGACATATCTAAAGAACAAACAATAAGCTAATTGTCCTTACCTCTCCTGTTCTGACGTTATTCCACAAGACACCTGCTGTCACCTCTTTTGATTAAGAGTCTGTATTCAAGCTTTAGAGATATTTAGTTTGTCTTATTACATGTGCAACCCAGAGTTCCTGAGCCCATACCAACCATAAGGAACATTCAAGAGTCAAAGTCACAGTGATGTCCTCACAGCACCCACCTTGGCCTCTAGTCCTCACTGGCAAAATCGGGACCTCTCAGGCCCCTCCTGTGTCATTAAAGGGATCCCTGGGGCAGTGTAGCATAAGCTCGGCTGTGGATGATTGCTCTCACAGCCACCTGAAGATATCAGATCCCTTTTCCAGCATTTACCTTGTAGCTCCCCAGATGCCAGTGATCTCCTTGGCCTTAGTCACAAGTACTATGTCACCTTTCTAAAGTCACCCATGTTACCATGTGAAGCTGCTTCTTCCGCTATACCACTCTCCTCATGGACAAACAAGGAAGGAACACATGAAAGTGAAAAGAGCTATCACTTATTGAGCTCCCATGATGTGCCAGACTAGGTACGTTACATCCTTTTTTTTTTTTTTACTCATGTCATTTTTGTTTCTGCTTTGGTAGTTAAAAGTAAATTATATATACCCCAAAATAATCTACAATTTAAGACCATTCTTCTATATGCCAAAGATAATCACACTGAATAAAGTTCATTTCACATCTGATAAAATTAATAAGTTCTTCACAGCATCTAATATCTAGTCCAAATCTAAATTTTTCCAGGTGTCCAAAAAATGTCCCTTACAGTTGACTTCTCCAAACCAGAAGCCAACCCAGGATAGTGCAGCTGGTTGTCATGCTCCTTTGAGTCTCTTTTAATCTAGAAAAATACCCCTTTTTCATTGGCTGACTTGTTGAAGGGCTAGTTGTCCTGTAAAATGTCACACTTTCTGGATTTGTCCACTTGTTTCCTCACAGCATTTGTTACAATATCTATCTCCTACCTTTCCTGGAAACTGGAAGAGCTAAAGCCGTAATTTAAGTTAAACGGTTGTGACCAGATGGAATATGTCGTCAAAAGGAAACTAACATCTACTTGTCTAAACATTAGTGATGCTAAAACTGAATGATTTTTCAGCCCTCCAACGAGACCACCAGCAGTTTACAAAACACTGGGCTACATTATGCATTGAGTATATTTTGATGAGACAACCTGCAGTCTTGACAACCATGTGCAACATTACTGCAGTGAGAAAACACTTTAGAATCTTCCGCAACCCATTACAAGCTAGCACTATTGGAATACTTCCTTTTGCAAGCAAACCGTCTATAGTGAATTTCAATTAAAAATGAAACTTAAACTCACCGGGCTTGCTTTTTCTTCTCCAGGCCAGTGATGTTGAGTCTTGACCATGGCACCGCCCAGTGTGAAGGCTGCAGTGACAGGCCCAGGTCTCTGATATGCATCTCCCTGGTTTCTCCCCTCACAACAAGCGTCCCAGCCTTTCTTTAACTTTGTGGTTCTTCTCTGACCCCTTCATGTTTCCTTCCCCCAGGGGGCCCTAAAGGGAACACAACATTTTTAGCAAACACTGTGAGACTCAAATCCTTTATTGCATTTCAACTTTGAGAATCGTTAAGAGATAGCAATTGTGAAATGGATTTGCAAATTTGAATCAAGAAACTTAAATTCGCAAGAACTTTTACCACAAGGACACATGAAAACTTGGCTCTTAAGTGCCATCTTGAGTACTTCCTAATTTTCAGCAATTATTATTCAGGAAATCAATAATGATAATATGATGCTGAGAAAAGTCAATGTAACTACCATTACAGTAATGCTCCACTTACGAGCAGCTTGAACTACAAGTCAAGTGTGATTAAGAAAGTCTCCTTGAAACCCAGAAAGCCTGCAAATCTGCATCCAACCTACCTTCCAGAGGAAAAAAAGAATCCTTGGAAATCAAATTAAGAAACATAGCCAAATGCATTAATTATATGTTCATTTAAAGTACATAGCAGGAATATAGAAGTGGGTGAGTAGGGGCACCTGGGTGGCTCAGTCGGTTGAGCATCTGATTCTTGATTTTGGCTCAGGTCATGATCTCATGGATACTGAGACTGAGCCCCATGTCAGGCTCTGGGTTGACAGTGCAGAGCCTGCTTGAGATTTTTTTCTCTCTCCCTCTTTCTGCCCCTCTCCTGCTCATTCTCTCTCTCTCTCTCTCTCAAAATAATAAACTTAAAAAAAAAAAGAAGTGGGGTGAGTATATAATGCCTTGTAAATGGGGCAAGGGGTTAGTGAAGTAGTTAATTTAAAGGAGAACAGATTTAAATCCACTGGAGTCATTTTCCCCAAAGTAAAGCAGAGAAGCCAAGAATATAAATCTCCAACAACTAAGGAAAGTTTATGTTGTTCTCACCTAGAATGAGGCAATCCCAATCAGTTACAAAGTTATACCTATGCTGGTGATCCATGTAATACATATTTATTTATATTTGAAGATCTTTCTTAGAAGAAGCAGTAAATTTATTTTATAAACATATAGGGTAGGTATTATACAGAGGCAGATTTCATCTGAATGTCAGGAAGAATTTTTTTGTGTGGCAAAATATACATAATATGAATTTATCATTTTAACCATTTTTGAGTGTAAGGTTGTGGCATTACCTTGTGCAACCATCACCACCATCTATCTCCAGAACTTTTTCATCCCAAATGGATGCTCAGAAGCACATTAAACAATACATCCTCATTCCTCCTCCAACCCCCTACCTTCTGGCAACCACCATACTACTTTCTGTCTCTGGTTTTGACTACTACTCTAAGTACCTCATGTAAGTGGAATCATATAATACCTGTCCTTTTGCATCTGGCATATTTCACTTAGCATGATGTCTTCAAGTTTCACCTACATTGTAGCATGTATCAGAATTTCATTCCTTTTTAAGGCTAAATAATAGTTCATTGTATATATGTGCACTACATTTTATCCATTCATCCATAAATGGACACCTGGATTATTTCCATCCTTTGGCTATTGTGAGTAATCTTGCTATAAACACGGTGCACACATACCTGTTTGAGTTCCTGTTCTCAATTATGTTGGGTATATACCCAGAAATAGAATTGTTGGATCATACAGTAACTTAATGTTTAATTGTTTGAGGAACTACCATACTGTTTTCTACAGCTACTGCACTATTTTACATTCCCACCTGCAATGTGCAAGGGTTCCGATCTCTAGACATCCTTGTTAACACTTGTCGTTCTCTGCTTTTTGGTAATAGCCATCCTCATGGGTGCAGAAGAGGAATTTTTAATAACTAGACCTGTGCCACAGTGGGGTGAGCTGTTCCCAGGATGTAGGGGCTGATCGATGTGCTCTACCAAAGACTGGATAGACTAAGATGTTCAGTTGTACAAGCTGTGCACTCTCCAAGCGTGTCTGGTCACAGGGTGAGCAGGAGCTAAAATCCAGTACATGTTTCACCTTCCAAGGTGTGAACCCTCATATAGAACTGCCTTTTCTGGGAGGAAGCAATAACATTTTCTTCCCTGAAAATATTGCCCGCTTGCCAAGTCATGTGCTTGAAGGGGCACTTTTTTTCAATGCAAACTAAGGCACTTATTTATAAAAGCTATTGGTTATCCTGGCTGGCTGACTGTCATGGAAAGCTGTAGACAGAATAGATTAATGCACAGGGTAATACCTAGTCCGGTTGGACTAGATGACTGTTAAGGTCCCATTCAATGGTGATATTCCGTGCATCTCTTTGATGGTTTTACAAGATTCCCCCTAAAAATTCTTTGAAACTCCTTCCATTGAGAGATGGAAGCAAAACCCTGTCACCTTGAATCTGGGATCGGTGACTGCTTGATAATAGAATTCTGCCGAAGTGACACTGTACCAGTCTCTAAAGCCCAGACCTTAAGAAACTGGCAGCTTCCACTTCCTGACTCTTAAGACACTCCTTCTTGGAACCCAGCCACCATGCTGTGAGGAAGCCTAAACCACTTTGTAGAGAGACACACATGGAGAAAAACCAACATTCGTCACCAAGTGAGTGAACTGTCCTGGAAGTGGAGCCTCCAGCCCCAACACAGATGAGCTGTCCCAGCCAAGCCCTGCTCAAACTGCAGATTGATGAGTAAAGTAAATGATTGCCGTTGTTTTAAGCCACTACTGTTTTAGGGTGACTTTCTTTAGCTGCAGTAGATAACCAGAACAGTCTGAAAGAGTTACCAGTGCTCCAAACTCACATTTCCACAATATGTCTCACACCAGTAGTGCAACGAAGGACCCCAAGGGAGAGCTTTCTCTAAGGAGTCCTCAGTTTTCTCTTGTATGTCACAGGCAATGGCCTTTGTCCTTCATCTCCTCCCCTACTCCTTAACTTAGGATAAAAATCTCCATCATGGAAACATGCCCGCTTTCTGCAATGTCTGCACCCTCCGTGTTGGGATTTCTTGAGGAATCGTAGGTTTCTCTGAGCCACACACTGGAGCCTTTCACAGACTCTCCCGCCTTGCCTTGAAGTGGTATGCAAGAGACAAGGTAGTAGCAAAACTTGATCCAGTAAACTGCTAAGTTTGGTTCTTGAACGCGGTAAGCTTCAGAGGGGGCATACACACCCAAGCAAAGGGGCGGGGAGCACAGAGGAGACATCCAGCTTGAACCCCGGCTCTAGCCGCAGTCTTTCCCTCACGGATCAAATCTGCCCGTGAAGGGGATGGGTTTTTCAGCAAGGCCTTCCACAGTTCTGGCTTGTCTGTTGGACTATTCTCCTCCTTCGACTGCCAACCCCCCACTTCAGTTCTGGAAGGAAATGGTTAAAAGGCTGTTGCCCTTCAGGGCCTGGGAGGCAGCTGGGAGGGGGCGGCAGCTTTGTGCTTTATAGTGTCTTCCTCCTGGGAGGGCTGGAAGGTTGGGACGTTCTTGCTGTCCCAGAGTGGAGGCGAAGGTCTGGGAGTGTTTCGAGGAGAAGGGGAGGACAGCCGGGAGGCGTGTTCCCCTGGAGTTTTCTTTTTCTTGCGAGCCTTCGCGCGCGCGCGCGCGTACAGTCATCCCTTTAGTCTGGCGATTGCGGACGGGCGGTGGAGAGGCTCCGTCCCACTCGGTGGCCGGAGGCTGGAGGCTCGGGAAGACCTCCCCGGAGGAGCCGTGCCCAGGAAGCTTTCCGAAGCGGAGGCAGCTGTGCTTCCCGGGCTGCCGCGGCGTGGGAGTCGGGGACAGCCACCACCCACCCTCGCCGGCTCCGCTTCCTCCCGCCCAGGCGCGGCGCGCGGACCCGGCAGCTGTTTGAGCCCGCCGAGCTCCACGGTCGGTGCAACTCTTTCCTCGGGGACCCGAGCGGGGGTGGGGGTGGGGGCGCTACCTGGGAGGACTGGCGAGCCGGGAGCGTTTTCGCCCGGCGCCCTGCAGTTTGGCGACCCTCCGCACAGGGGCTGGCACCCACCTGCCCGAGGGCGCGTGGCGGGGCGGGCGCCTCTGTGGGAAGGGCGCGCTCCGGAAACGTTTGGGGGTTGGGGGACTGATCGAAAGCCCCCAGCCTCCCCAGGCAGGATTAGGATTTTTAGTCAGAGGAAAACCAACGGTTTTCCTTGGTCTCCCTTTTCCCCCAAGCATATAAGAACTTTGTGGAACATCACGCCCTCGTCGCTGGCTCCAAAGCCTACTTGCGAAGTTTGCTTCGCAGCCTTTTCTTACTCGCCTGCTTCTCCTCCTTGCACACCCGGGGTATGCCAAGGGTAGCCAAGGGCACTTGGTGTGAGGGACTGATGTGTTTTGGAAAACCCCCAGTGCAGCTAATTTGGAAACCTGCCTGTAGAGGTCTGGGCGTTGTGTTCTGTGCTCTCCTTTAAAGGGCACTTGTTGCCTTTCACGTGCAGAAAACAAGGGCTGTTTCTAGATAATCAGCCTCTGTTTACACCATCCTAATGGAGTTCCCGGATAGAGTTGGCGGCGGAGGGGGTGGGGTGGGAGGCACATTAAAGTCAGTTGTCTGTAAGGAGAGTTGCTAGTTTCTTACCCAGCAAGCAGAACCCACAGAAGACTAATAAAAAGTTCCTAGTTTGTTTGGTTTTTTTTTTCTCTCCTTTAGTAGATATTCGTGGCCTCCTGCCCCCTCTGTGTTAACTAATTGAGAAACATCTTGGCAATCATTTCAGTAAATTACGTGCTCTAAATTTATGCCATTTTGGTAAGGTTGGAATTTCCAAATTACTAATTACAGGTGAACTTTAATCCTGAGAATCCAAGATGTTAAATGCTTGCAGTGTAAACCTAAGGATTCAGTCGTCTTCCTTAATAATAGCTTTAGAACTCCATCAAATTCTTAGCCCCCAAATATGAAGAAGGCTGAATCTATAAACTGTGTTTTTCAGGGTAGACCCTGAGATGCTTCACTAGAGCTAGGTCTGCTTGTGACCGAGAGTTCCAAGCACAGCATGACTTGGATCCACGGAAATGTGCTACAGGTTCATCTATGGAGGAACATGCATTTGAGAGGCTTTTTGTTTATTTGCTTTTGCATTTTTCACCCAATGATAATATGGTACCCACATATCTTTGGCAAGTATCCCTTAGCTCTGCAGCTTAATATGTGTCAAGAGCTGATGGAGATGTCATCATAAATGATGTAGCAGTATCATTGTGAGAAGAACAAGAAACGTGGCTTTAATGGTAGCTAGCTCACACTTTGATGAGAACCTATAGCCTTGGCCTCCATAGTTCCTGCCTAATCAGCTGACCAAGCAAACCAGCATGCTGATGTTCAAACACTAGTGGTACCTTTCCTAACTGGCATAATAGGCATGATAGCCAGGTCAGTTCACTAAATATCCTCCTAGTGGACTCTACTGGGCAAAGAGCCACTCCATTTCCAGGAAAGGCCTTCTCTTTCTTATTTTCAAGGAAACATTACTGAAGGGTCCATCCCAACTGGGAAAGTAGGAGGCTGTAGTCATTAAATAGCATAACATACTGAAGGATTTCTTTTCTCTCATATCTATGATCTAAAGAAGAGAATGACAAGGTGCTTTGTTCTTAGAATCTTGGTCTCCACTGTAGAATGCAAGCAGTGGCATTTTGTAGATCTACAGTATTCGGTCAAGTATTCACTCCAAACTGTAAGAAGCAGGAAAAAACTGCAAACTATTTATAATTAAGCAAAGCAAAGCAAGGCATTATGCCTGTCCTGACACTCTTTGGCCATGAAGACTTCTTCAAGACCCACTTAACTCATGATTAAAATGGGAATATTGCCCCTGCCTACCAGAGTTATAAAGTTCAAGTCAGATAACAGATGCATACATAATAAATTATTAATATACATACAATGTTGTTTTTTCACATTCCCAGGAAAAACCTCAGGGGAAGGCAAAAGTATATGGTATTTACACCTTGTACTTACTTTAGACCTTCTGCACAACTTGAATAAATCTTATTTCATCGACATATTGAGTAAACCTAAGCTCTACTGATTTCCCAACATAACTGTCAAAATTCCTAAAAGCGGTTAATACCAACTATAAATAGGCCAAGAAAAAGGACACAATTTTTAAAAAACTACATTATAACCATATATATCATAGACACATGCCACTGCATTAATGAGGTTATGGTCTTCATTTAAAGAATCATTAAAAACTCACAGAGAAGAAAATTTACAAAATATTTAAGTGGGAGGAGCCATTTTTAATTTACCTTTGATTACTGTGTTACTACCAACCCCTCATTTCCTCCAACATCTTTTCTGTAAAAAAAAAAAATCATTTATTTATTTTGAGAGAGAGAGACTGAAGAGGGTAGGGCAGAGAGAGGGAGAGAGAGAATCCCAAGCAGGCTCCATGCTGTCAGCACAGAGCCCGAGGTGGGGCTCCAACTCCCGAACCCACAAGATCATGACCCGAGCTGAAATCAAGAGTCAGACACGTAGCTGAATGAGACACCCAGGTGCCCTTCCAATGTCTTTTAAGGATTAAAGTATCCTTCTGAGCAAGAAGGACCACTTGCTGTCAGCAAGTCACTTAAACAAACAAGAAAACAAAAAACGAAAACAAATGATCTTTTGGAAACAAGTAATCACCCTCCCAAATCTATTGTTTCATGGAAACTCTGGGAGACTGTTGAAACATTTTAGGTGCTAAGAAAGCACAAGAATGAGAGAGAGATAGTGTGGTCTAGTGGCTAAGAGCCTAGGCTCAGAGTTGGACAAACCTGCCTTAGAATCAACATTGCCACTACCACCTGTGGACCTGAAGGCTCCTTGCCTTTACTGAGCCTCTGGTCCCCTATGTTTCTAGAGGAACTGTGCATCGGCCTCACAGAGGCATGGTGTGCATTAGACAACACCATGCATGTGAAGTGCTCAGCACAGTTGGTGTGACAAATGTAACCACATAGGATGTTTCAAAGAAAGCATGAGACAGATAGCCCTTGGAAAGCCAAATTCTGTGCCTGGCCTGGAAAGCCATTATTACCAGCTTCACTTGCTGGCAAGTATTGGGATAATAATTTCTAAAGAATGGAAGAGAGAGAGAAAAAATTCCTGTCAGAGAGGTGGATTGTACACATTAATCATCAAGATTTTCAATAAAATGAATATTTGGTGTGTATCAATTACATAATTTTTAATCGAAACTAAGATTGTTAAATGTATTGGTGGTATTAACCAGAGTTCTGATTTTAAAAGAGCATTTTATGACACTTTAAATAACTACCTGTGCTACATTTTAACCCCATGTTCATTATTTACCATGTGTACAGCAGAACACATTTTGGAATATTGAATTGTTAGTTACAGAATTTGCTAATTTTATGCCTTGATACCATGTAAATTTTACTCGGCAAATAATGCCTTTTCTCTTCCATTAATAAATAAAATTTTGTATCTCAACTCTTGAAGATTTTTGCAATTCAGATTTTTATCAGCCAGTGTAATGGAGAGAAAAAAGTAACTTTTGATCTACTAAAGGAAAAACCCATATGTCCTCATCCATATTATAATCTAGATATAATCATGGATGGAGATGAGAGAAAGAGAAGGAAGCAGAGGGGCGTAGAGAGAGACAGGACAGAGACAGAGATAGAGATAGAGATAGAGATAGAGATAGAGAATTTGCCATAATGGAGCTTTGATCTTGTCTTTTTTCCCTGCCGTGGGATAACCTTACACAGATCTTATCTAATTACCAAATATATATTACTTTTTACCTGACGCAGTAAATAATCATTGACTACAATTATTGGCAGCTGGATTTTGTAAACAATTATTTTTCCTCCTTTCTTTTCCAGGTGAAAAAAAAAAAAAGCAAGTGTATAAAGGGAAGGTAGTAAGAGACATTTCCTCAAATTTGCATCACGATGGAAACCTTTTGCCTCAAGGTGTCCTTCTGGGTAGCGCTGGTTGGATGTGTGATCAGTGATAATCCTGAAAGCTACAGCACAAACCTAAGTACTCCAGTGGATGATTTCACCACTTTTCGTGGGACAGAGCTCAGCTTCCTCGTTACCACTCATCGACCCACTAATTTGGCCCTACCTAGCAATGGCTCAATGCACAGCTATTGCCCACAGCAGACTAAGATTACTTCAGCTTTCAAATACATTAACACTGTGATATCTTGTACTATTTTCATCGTGGGAATGGTGGGGAATGCAACTCTGCTCAGGATCATTTACCAGAACAAGTGTATGAGGAATGGCCCCAACGCGCTGATAGCCAGCCTTGCCCTTGGAGACCTTATCTATGTGGTCATTGATCTCCCTATCAATGTGTTTAAGGTAGGAAGTAACCACAACTATATTTGCAGGTTTGAACATACGTTCTGATTCCACAGTAAGAGAGTTGCTGCAGACCTTTGGAGTTTTAGTCTGTGTTTTTACTGAGAGTGATTTCTGCAGCCTTCAACTTTGGTGGCCTTTAACATTTTTATTATTTGTTAAATGTTACATTTATTTGCTAACTTAATTGTTCACAAAATCGCGTTTTGGGGAAGACTATTCAAAGTCACGGTCTTTAATGAAGCAGATTCTCATGCCAGCCCTGAGCTTGCTGAGTGGATGGGCAATCTTGGGAAGAAACTGGATTTTTCTGAGACTCAGTTTTCAGGGTGAGATCTATTGAGCCCAAAAGATACTTAAAATAAGTATTTCTTCAGTTTCTGTAACCTTTTTAATGTGATGCCATTCAGTGGCCAGATAGCCAGGGTACATGTTGAAATGAAAGTACCTGTTTTATTTTGACGATCTGGATTGATGATGGAAGCCAAAGGGTACGCTGGCTTCCCTCAGTTGTCTCGGTGACTTAGAGATAGTGAGGTCCACGTGATCTCAGCTCAGTGTTGACCTTGTTGAACAGTGTCACTAAAGCCATTTAAAATAAGCCTCAGTTTACTGTTGCCTTCTTCATTTCTTCAGTTTACAGAGTTTTTATTTGTGGAGTACCCACTATGTGTCTGCCCCTGAGCTAGGCAATAAGGATCCCAAGACAAATATGACAAAAGTGATGCCTCAGTGGGAGGGGAAGATAACTCACCCACTGTCACTGTGATCATCTTGCTTTAGGGACTGGTTAGTACCAAAACAAAGTACAGCCCAAAGGAATTAGATGTTTCGTATTTGGTCTAGTGGTTGTGAGGGGAAAATGGCTGCAAGAATTCAAGTGAACTAAAATTCAAGTAAAATTACGTGGTCTATGCCAGATGTTATGGAATGTCTTTATTCTAAACCCAGGAAAAGTACTTTCCTCAGCCTTTCTTTTTTTTTTCTTCTATGTCTTATCCATAAAAACAAAACTATTCTGAGCAATAATATTCTGAAATATGACTTTAAGTAGCAAGTTTTGTTTGAAGACATGATAAATTTTAACTAAGAGTCTCTCGGTTTCCAATAAATACACTTAAACTATGGCAAAACTATGCTCGCCTACCAGGAAAAGCGGTGATACAATGAAGTGCTGACAGTAAAGATGAAAACAAGAGATTACAGTCTCGAACGTTACAAATAAAAAGCATTTCAAAAGTACTCAAGTATATTGTTGGCAAAATTGGAGAAATTAGACAACAAACGATAAAAAAAATTATATGCCATCTCTTTTCACAGAATGGCATGAAAACATATGTTTTCTATTTGAACTTGAAATGGGATTTTAGAACTGAACTTTGATGCAAAACTGAAAATGCATAATTAACTTAGAATGTTTAGCACATGCTATAGAACTTAAATTTTTTTAAAGGTTATTAATTTTCTCATTATGAAATAATGTGTGTGAACACGAGGCTTTCTCATGACATCTTTCTTTAATAGATTTAAAGTATTTATATGACTCTTATTCAAAATTTTACTCTAGTAGTTATGTTGTAGAGTATTAAACATTGATTATTCATACTTATATACTAGTTAACCAACCCATCATGCCTCAGAAGAATAATTAACTATCTCTGAATTAATTATTCCCGTTTGACCACTTGCAAAGAACATTTTTGGAAAACCAATATTTGCGACTGCTGGAAAAGACACTCGCTTATCTCTTTGAGGTGCTACCTGCCAGTCACTAGACTAAACATCATTTCTAGTCCAGACCAACACACGAAGCCAGACCATCTGGACTATCCCCAGTTGGTGAAAATTCAAATAAAACTTGGTTTTACATTCATATAACAATGGATAATAATTTACACATCCTCATTTGACCAAATGGTTCTTCCTTTTGGGACTCTAATACTTTATATCCTCTATTGTAGTTCTATACAATGTAGACAGTTTGACAGGCTTTTACATCGCAGGGGTACATTTGTGTAATTACTGTTTTTCTAAAACTCACATAATGAGACATTTAACCAACATTAATTTTAGAAAGTAAACCTTTTGGGTTAAAAAAATACATACATGCTTTAGTTATTTCAATCTTCTTCCAGAGGAAAAGAAGAAAACATTTAAGCTAAAAAGCCTCCCAGTATTTGGGGGTTATTTCTACCTCATTCTGTCAGTCATCTTCTCTGAGTTGGGAGACGAGAAGATGTAGTTTCCCTGATATCTGCCCAGGAGAGTCCAGAGAAATCCTTCCTAGTGATGTGAGCTCTGGGCCTTCCTGCCTTTGGTCTGCAGCTGCCTCCTGCTGTAAGAGTCTGATGCTTTGAAGTCTCACCTATCAGACCTGTGGACTCCTCTGACCATGGCATATGCTGCAAGGTGAAGCAGCAGCTGTCCATCTCTCTTTACCATGGTGTTTAGTGCCAAGTGGCTCTCGATCTGTGAGCATGGAAGAGGGGGTCCCTCCACATCTGATTTCCAAAAGTTTCCTAATCAATCTCCCTATCTTCAGGGTTTCTTTTCTCCAGCCTATACTGGTCTTCACTTCTACTTACCGAGTGTCATTTTAATAAAAATCACCCAGGAGCTTCCATGTTTAGTAGTCGAGGTCCTCTCCACTCCGACCATACTTTACCTACTTCCTACCAGCTGCCAATGTGCAGGCACAGCTCTTGTCAAAATGCCATCACTGCACCTAACTAAATAGCATTCTCAGAGGGGCGCCTGGGTGGCTCAGTCCATTAAATGTCTGACTCGGTTTCGGCTCAGGTCATGACCTCATGGCTCGTGAGATTGAGCACTGCGTTGGGCTCCAGGCTGACAGCGGGGAGCCTGCTTGGGATTCTCTCTTTTGCTCTCTCTCTCTCTCTGTCCCTCTCCTACTCATGCTTTCTCTCTCTCTCTCAAAATTAATAAACATTTAAAAAAATAATAACATTCTCAGAGAGGCTAGGTCTAGTCACTGAAGGACTGCTACTGAGGCATTTACAGATCCTAAATTGAAAAATAAGTCCAAAGTTACATGTGTTGCATAAAGAAGAAATAAGCCAAAAAGTGGAGAGAGTCTCCTCTGGCCCTAGCTTGTACTCTCACACACACTGACACACTACCTGGTGATAAAATCAGACAATCTGAGACAATAAAATCCAAAGCAGAAGGAACCAAAGGAAGCAAATAAATGCCAGTTACCTTCTTGGTTTTCAAGCATGCAAGGGCCTTGCAAATGGCAATGTTGGGGAAAAGTTGTTACTAATGTTATCAAAGGATTACTCTAATTCTTAATTATGCAAAAAGCATAATATCACTAATTATAAGAGAAGACTGACCAAAACAGGAGAGAGGAAGGGAAAAGAGTTACCGACCCTTTCAAATACTCATGCTTGTCACCTAAACTGATGATGGATTTTATGTGTGAGGAAATTACATTATCTGATATCCTGAATTTTCAAGAAATGCACAAATTTAGCCAGTACATTGATCTGTGTATAAATTGTTTACATCCATTACAATGACAAAGCAATTAAAACCTTGTATCTTAGGGATACAAATAACCCCCAACTACTAAATGCCAATATAGGTTAGGACAGCAGAATCTAATAATTGTACTCTTTAATGATTCTTGAGATTATGTTAATGCCATAGAGTGCCATCTATAGGGAGATGGGTTATAATTTTGAATAGAGAGGAACCTCTAAAAGTGATGTTTATGCATGGGTAACCAGCCAAAGCTTGGCATCATGTGCTTTCAGGATAACAGCTCACCCATGTTTGCACACAGATATGCCCATAAAACACTGTAGCTCAGCCCCTTTAGTAGAAAAAGGAATGTGGGGAAATATGTGTATGAGAGAAGTAGATTGCAGAGGATTAAAATGGTGGCCAAGGGAAGAAGTGGAGTCCAATGACTTAGCATAGAAATCTGTCACACGCAGAGCTGGGCATTGAAACTAGTGATGTCATAGATGATACTGTAGGTGAATAGTGTCTCTTTTTAGCATGTAGGGTAAAGCAGGTTTGTGAGAAGAAGCTAACCAGCAAGTGGCAGAATCTAGTAACTGATTGTTTGTTACTAATTTGGACCACTCTAAGCATCCACCTCTTATTGAGGACAACAATGAAAAATAAACAGATATAATTCTGTTTGAAATTATCAGAAATATTTTGCAATGGAAAGTCAAGACTCAATATGTTGCTCTGGCAGAGGATCTGAGCAATGTGGAAACCAGAGACGTTTGCTTGGAGCCAGTTATCTGCATATTCACACAGCCTTTGACATCTTGTGCAATCCATTCTGTTGTTGGGGCAGCCATACCAAAGTTGTCTCCTGACACATCAAATCACCAAGGCAACTTTTGCCTAAAAAATAAATCACCACAACTTATAGATTGTGTGTCTCAAACATAGTAGTCATTCAGTAAGTGCTTTTTGGTATAACTTGATTTGTTCAGGGTCTTTACTGTTAAAATTGACTTCTTATCAGATTTCTCTGAGATCTTCCAGTTTAAATACTGATGGTACTGATGATTATGATGACAATTTGTTAGAGGGAATCTTCATTTATGTACAAGACACAGGAAATTATCTGTGGTCTACGCATCCTATTCCCCCAAATTAATCAAATTACCCACCAGATTATTGCCTATGTGATAATGATGGTGTCTCCCTTTTACTTAGCATCAAGCAAATAAAAACATATCCTTCTTATGTACTCCAGTAATAGTACTATAACCATAAAATTAGGGATAAAAACTATATTCCCTGAATTTTGATAAAGAAAAGTGTGTCCTTTGACCAAGATCTCTGCCCCTTGTTGGTGCATTGCAGCTAAATGTTTCCTATGGGGTAGCTCTGCCTCTGCCTTCCCTCCTGGGCCTCTCTCTGTACACATTCCTCTACCTCCCTTTCCTGGAGCTAACCTGGCCTGTCTGAGAATACCAAGATGGTCTCTCTACCTGGAAGATTTTCCCTTCAGGCCTCCTCTGGCTTATTCTGCTTTATTCTTCAGATCTCAGCTTAAACATCTCCTTGTCTGGCAAGTATCTATAACCCAAACTGGGTTAGTGCCTTTCTCATGCGCTCCCACGACACCCTCTATTAACCCTGAAATAGCATTTAACGCACACTCTGTTGTATTTGCCAATTCACTTGCCTGTCTGCCCCACTAGACTTCAAGTTCCTTAAGACAGGCTGCCATAATTCTCATTTATCATTGTATCTAGCATTGTACCCAAGTTAAAAAAATATTTGATGAATGAGTAAAATAAGAACATGTACTGGTACTTGCTTCTATAAGAGTGTTTTTCCTCCCATGCAATTCAAGATCTAAAAGCTGACTTCCTTTTTGAATTTATTGAATTTCTACTTTTTTCTTGCAAATGAGCAACGTCTCAGGGTCCATAAATCTGAGGGAAATGTGTGCAAAGCAGAGCAGCACATAACAGGGTCATTTTCCCCTTCTGCCTATGTCCGGACACTGTGTTACCTTCCTCTCTCTGGCACATATAATAAATTGAGGGCTCTTTTTTCAAAGTTTCTGTGCAATATGCATTCTTTGAGCATACTTGGAATTGTGGTTTTGATTGGAATATTAAACCTACACGTGATTTGGGATATCAAAATGAACATTCATATCACTAAAGATTTTATTTGCTCTTCAGAGAACAGGAAATAGGTTGAGTTTGAGTTTCTGGCGTTGCTAAGACACATGCGCATTGCAAAAAATTCATTATGCTAACTAGCTGATTTTAGAATATCTGTACACATAAAATGACAGAGTGATAAATTTATTACCCAATTTACTGTTTGTTATAAGGAAGTTGCTGTCTGGAAAGGCTTCAGAACCCTCTCCAACTCTACCTCCCATTCTGACTTTTCGTTTCCTGTGTCTGGGAACCTCATTGCCTTCTCTCATGCTCATGTTAAGTAATTATTCTCATGTGAGGTTACTCTCTTAACCCTCAGCATTTGGCTCACACCACAGTTATTCCTATTTCAGGGAGGTGGGGGGATGGAAACCATCCATAACTGCAAGATTGTTCCCATGGCTGAGGAGAGAGAGATGGTTTCAGTCCCGTTCTCATTAGGAAGGTGTGGAGATGTAAAGAAGCATCATGGCTGATGATACTCCCCCATTGAACCATTCAGCTCATGGAAGAGGCTGCTGTGTTCTAAATTTAACATAAAATAGTGAGGGCTGGGGAGGGGATGTAAATGTTGCACTGCTTCAAGCGCTTGCAGTACAAGCAGATGTTCGGGCTATTTCATTCTGAAATATTTCTATCGTGTCTTCATCTACGAGTTGCTAGGATATGAGTGTTATTTCTTTATTATCATACAAGGGTATGCAGTTGGTATAAAGAGTGTGCTAACTAAAATGAAAGAGGGTGGGGTATCAACTTCTCTGTGTCTGAAGTTGATTCTAAGACTAGAGTGATTAAGTGTGGACTGTTCTAAGAAATTCTGTCAAAATAAATTTGATATACTGCCAGAAATTCTACAACTGCTTTCTGTAGCTACCATATTCTCCTGGGAGTTCAAATAACTGCTTTCTATAGCTACACTTTTATTTTTAACTGTGTCTAGCTTTTCTTGGAAAAACTTTCTTACATTATAAAGTTAATAGTTGAAATTAAATTCGGTAACGGGACTAAACGTAAGTATCACTCCATATTAATTTTTGGTAGCCTTATTTTTAAATTTGAACATCAAAAATTTTACAAGACCACATGCTCTGAAATGTTTACTTAAACTTGGAAGGTTTGAAGTCCCCGGTGTTCCTGGACTCAGGAAGCAGCGATCCAAGTGTACCCTCAGAAAGATTTAATCCTATTTTTGGATGTGCAAATTGAGAGGTTACTTTTCGAATTTAAACCTCTGTATGAGGTTTGTTGACATTGTTTCCCATCTCAACTTTTCCAACAACTTACTTAGAAAAGAGCGTCCGTAATGGAAGCTGGTCAAATAATTCTTCTCATAACATGAATCCTAAACATATGAGCCCTATTTTACTCTAGAAGGTAATGGGGATGGCAGTGGATTGGCCATTTGGTTACTCAGTGACATCAGATCTTTCCTCTCTAAATGTTCTTCCTTTATCCATTCAATAGATAGTTACTGAGCTCCTACTATATACCAGTCATTGGGGAAATAGCAGTAAAGAAAAACAGACAATCATCCTTGCCCTCTTGGAGCATACATTCAAGTAGAAGAATACGACGATAAGCAAGTTAAATAAATAAATATCTCACAAATATCACTGATAAGGAGAAAAGTAAAATGGGAAAGAGGAATAGAAAGGGGGAAAGATACTAATTTTAGAGTGGTGGCTAAAGAATGCCTCAATACAAGATAACAGTTGAATAAAAAACCTAAAACTTTCCACGCCACTATCTAAGGTAAGAGCATTCCAGCAGAGGAAATGGCAAAGGCAAAGTCCCTGAGGCAGGAATGTGTCTGGACGGTTAAAGGACCAGCAAAGAGGCCATGGTGGTGAGTGGAAGGGAGACAGTAGTAACATGAGGTCACAGGGATAGGCGGTAGGCTATGTGATGGGGGAAGCAGACAACATAGGGCCTAATAATAGGGTAACCATATATTTTATCATTTAAACCAGGATACTCTGAGAGTGAAAAGAGACACTGTCATCAATAATTGCATCTGGACAATAGGCATAAACATGGATTGTCCTAAAAATATCATGTTCTAAACATTGTCACCCTACCTGTGCACCTTTTATAAAGCCCTTAGACTTTTCCTCTGAGTGAGATAGAAAGCTTTTAGAAGGTCAAGAGAAGATTAGTGACATGATTTGGTTTGTATCTTACCAAGAGCATTCGCTCTACTGTGTTGAGAAGCACTTCCTGAATCAATGAAGGAAAAATATGCAATCTTAAAATATGTTATGTATACCAATATGTACTGTGAGAATAGTATTCCCTGAAGCTTAACTAGCATTTGCCCTGTGTCAGGCTAACTTTTTTGATCCTCACAACAAACCCACGGTGCACCACAACTGAGATACAGTTTTTAAGGATTTCCTCAAGGTTATACAACTAGCAAGTGGCAGGGCCGGGATTTGGATCCAGTCTGATCTCGGAGACCATGCTGTAGGACAAGCAGCCATACCACTTCTCTTCCGTATACTTCATAGGGCAAACTTTCCAGTCATCCAGATGCCATCCCTGGTACAGAAATATATTTTCAAAGACCATGTTCAAAGATAAAGTCAGACCCTTTTCTCTCCTCCATTAAATCCAATAACTTCTTTAGTTGCTTATTTAAGACAGAAGGAAAACATCATAAAGGAAAATGTGTATGATACAGAGACTGTTCTTCAGAATAGTATTTATGTTGTAAATCTTGCAGATTGCACTGGCACATCTGGTAAGCAGATTTTTGTATTCTATACTCGTCATGTTGGTGAGGTCAACCGACAGAAAGGAACCAGAAAATAAAATAATAAAAGAAAGGTTGAGCTCTTGATGAGCTGATTGTCTAGACATATACATCTGCTTATCTGCTCAGAGGGACACATTTTGCTAAATAGGTGTCTCACCCAGTTATTTCTGGGAGGGCCAGGCAATTTTTCAGTGGACATGAGACAAAAATGAGTGTTTGTGACTAGCCCATAGTTTTATTTGGGGTGGAAATGTGAGATTTTATTGCTAAAACTAAATGTTGCATTTCTAGACCTTCCTTCCTAGGTTTACCAGATGCACAGGAATTAAAAGGGGAATGTGGAACACAATGGATGATGTTTGGGAAATATGTCTCAACTGATATTTAAAAAGAAGCCAGAGGGGCGCCTGGGTGGCTCAGTCGGTTAAGCATCCGACTTCAGCTCAGGTCACGATCTCACGGTCCGTGAGTTCGAGCCCCGCGTCGGGCTCTGAGCTGATGGCTCAGAGCCTGGAGCCTGCTTCCAATTCTGTGCCTCCCTCTTTCTCTGCCCCTCCCCCGTTCATGTTCTGTCTCTCTCTGTCTCAAAAATAAATAAAACGTTAAAAAAATAAAAAGAAGCCAGAAATCTTCAATTTGAAAAAAAATGTACATATGAAGTATACGTTTTGTGAAGTGGTCCATTGAATCTAAAACTAAGTAAGGAGTTTATTAATATCCCTAGTTATAAAAGCAACAAGTAAAGCAAATAATTACTGGACAAGTTAAAAATGTCCAAAGTCATTGCCTATCAGAGTATGAAAGGAATGGGATGGGCACACATCTCTGCCAAGTACTGAACAATATACTGTGCCCCATCCCACATGAGTTTTCTAGCTGATGAGGCAATTCTGCTAAATGTCTGTACCTGGAAGGAAGGAAGGAAGGGGAAGGGGAGGAAGGAAGGAAGAGAGAGAGAGAACCATCTTTGCTGCGAATTTTTAACTTAGTTTCATAAAATAAAAAATGTCCTGAACACTCCAAAATTATCCCTTAAAATAATGTCATTTATGTCATAAATGCTGTTTTTCTGCATATTTCCATTGTTTCCCCAAATTTGATTTTCTTATAGAAAATAAACCTATGAGGGCGCCCGGGTGGCTCAGTCAGTTGAGCGTCCGACTTCAGCTCAGGTCATGATCTCACGGCTGGTGAGTTCGAGCCCCGCGTGGGGCTCTGTGCTGACAGCTCAGAGCCTGGAGCCTGTTTCAGATTCTGTGTCTCCCTCTCTCTCTCTGACCCTCCCCCATTCATCCTCTGTCTCTCTCTGTCTCAAAAGTAAATAAACGTTTAAAAAAAAAATTTACCAAAAAAAAAATTAAAAAATAAACCTATGAAAATTAGGGGAATGTTACATCATTTAAGAGCCATAATACTGTGTAAACTTTTTAAAAAGTTTATTGAAGTATAATATACATCCAGAACAATGTACATAAGTGTCAACTCTATGAATTTTCACAAAACGAACACATATGTGTAACCAGGGTCAAGAAACAGAACATTACCTGCTCCCAGAAGTCCCTCAGTCATGAATCACCCTAACTCCCAAGGCAACCACTTTCCTGACTTCTAATGGCATGAATTTGCCTATTTTTGTATTTTATATAAATAGAATCATATGATATATATTCTTCTCTGTATGGCTTCTTTTGTTCAACATTACGTTTGTGAGAGTAACCCACATTGTTGTATTGTAGCTCATCCATTCTCATTACTCTGTAGTACTTCCTTGTCTGAGTATGCCACAATTTATCCACTCTATGTAGGCATTAAACGGTTTCTAAAATTGAGCTAATATGAATAGTACTTCTATGGAAATTCTCATATGCATCTTTCTGTACATACATATGCTGAAATATATATACACACATACACATATATGACCTACGTAGGTATATATAAAAAGATGTATGTAATATTTGCATATCAAAATATACCTATATATTAAATATATATTTTTATATAAATATTGATTATAAATCTTTAATCTAAATTTTGATCAGTAATTTTGGAGAACTATACCAGGGCATGGTACACTATTAAGAATTAGGCAGGGGCGCCTGGGTGGCTCAGTCGGTTAAGCGTCCGACTTCGGCTCAGGTCACGATCTCACGGTCCGTGAGTTTGAGCCCCGCGTCGGGCTCTGGGCTGATGGCTCAGAGCCTAGAGCCTGCTTCCGATTCTGTGTCTCCCTCTCTCTCTGCCCCTCCCCCGTTCATGCTCTGTCTCTCTCTGTCTCAAAAATAAATAAACGTTAAAAAAAATTAAAAAAAAAAAAAAGAATTAGGCAGCATTGCCTAAACAAGAATTTTTTTCTAATTCTGAATGCTCTAAAGACCTGTGTGGCATATGTGTGAATTGTGTTCATTGTAATTCTTCTTTGGCTTTCAAACAAATCTGTTATCTGCCTCTATAATGGATAATCCCCACATCAACTCACATATTTACTAAGTGCCTATAGAAAACACAAATCTAGGATAACCATGACTTTGAGTGGCACACATTCTGTTTGAGAATACAAACGTATACAATCAAATTAGCCTAACTGCCAGGGTAATCTTATACTCTGGTATTTTGTTGAAGTTTTTGAGACCACCAAACATGCACACACATGAAAAGCATTTTAAAAGTGAAACACCTATTTAACATTTTCTTTAAAAATAGAAACACTGCCATTTCTCTTCCTCCCAAAGGAGTATCTGCAGCTGAAACAAAATTAGTCAAATTAATTTCAAGGGATACAGAAATAAGGTTTCAGCATTTTCCATTACTGCTATAATAAATGGTTATTTATTTAAAAATATTCAGGGGTGCCTGATTGGCTCAGTCAGTTAAGTGTCCAACTCTTGATCTCGGCTCAGGTCATGATCTCGCTATTCATGGGTTTGAGCCCGTGTTGGGCTCTGTGCTGACAGCATGGAGCCTGCTTGGGATTCTCTCTCCCTTTCTATCTGCTTCTGCCACTCTCTCTCTCTCAAAATAAATAAAAAACTTTAAAAAAAATAAAAGGTCTAAACACACTATGAAACACAAATTAAAAAACAATGATTGCAGACAGTAAATGTTATGAGAGTTTAAGTTGAATTAATGAAATTTTCCACACAATCTCTCTGAGGTTATTTTTGTTAAATGACATATCTTGGGTGTGCCAGTTGCTAGGTAAAACTTGGAGGTTTAGTTATAATCTGGTTACTACTATTAAAATAAGATTGGTAAGGGAAGGTTGCTATAGAAATTTACCAAGTTGCAGCTTATGAAGACAGAATAAAATCCCTCATAATATCATCCACAAGGTTTGCATTGCAGCATCCCTAAAAAGAAATTTTATTTGTCAAAACCACTGACTCAATTTCAAATGCAACTTACAATGGTCTTATAGCGCAAATAATACATACTCCCAGAAGGTATTCAGAAGTGAGTGAAATGTGTGTGAGCACTGGGTTTTGCAATATTATGAATATGCATTTAAACTTAGGTGATTTGTTGAAACTTCTCCTGCTTTTTGTTCCATGGAAATAGCTTCATAGGAATATTTTCATTGGTGTTATAGAGTGACCTTAAAATTGCCTCCATCTCCTGGGCCACCATCAAGGAGGGGAAGTAAATCTGGAAGTACTATACACTAAAAGGGATATTCCAGAGCTTCATGTGCAAGCACTGAGTGCTCATCATTTCTGCTTTCTCCTCATTCTCTGGCCCAGCGGTGGGTCTACGACCAGTGGGCCAAATCCAACCCAACACCTATTTTTGTAAATGAACTTTTATTGGAACACAGCCATACCCATTACTTAAGTAAATCATGTTGACAGACTCCATATGGTCTGCAAAGCCTAAAATATTTGCTATCTGGCCATTTACAAAAACAGTTTATCAACCCCTGTGGCATCTCACTAACTACCCTGTTCCTGCCTTTCATCCCTGCCTCTCACTCTCCTCCATTTTGTTCCATAGTAGGTCAAAGCTCAAAACCTGAACTTCAGAAATATTAATATGTCTTCATAACCTTTGATATTTTTAAGTGGCTTATGTCTCCAACTCCCAAAAAAGTAAATGGGCATAATCCCAGGAAATTAAAAATTTTTTAAATGGTTTGTAATTGATCTTAAATAAATCACTTGATCTCTCAAGTTATTATTTTTGTACGAAATAATGAGGGACCCTAATCCCATGGAGTCCCCTTAGGCACAATGATGCATGGTAGGCTTGCTCCTGAAGCGACTACTAACATCAATTAGAAGAACACCCGGGGTGCCTGGGTGGCTTAGTCTGTTGAGCGTCCAACTCTTGATTTCGCCTCAGGTCATGATCCCAGGGTCTTGGAATAGAGCCCTGCAGTGAGCTCCATGCTGAGCATAAAACCTGCTTAAGATTCTCTCTCCGTCTTTGCCCCCACTTCTCTGCTCCTGCTCTCTCTCTCTAAAAGATAAATAAATAAATAAATAAATAAATAAATAAAATCATTAAAAAAGAACAGGCAAGGGCTGTTACTATCTCTTTCTCTCCCCCATTTAGTTATCACACATCAGAACTCTGGCCTCATTGAGGGTCTTGGTGACCAGGTATCCATGAAACCTATTGGATAAATCATGCATTTCTCATCAAAACTGAATAAGTTTTAAATTCTTTGTCATGATCTTAGAGCTGTTCATTATCTTGTCTTTCAAATAATTAAGATCAGCACTAAACCAAGTGACCAGATCTTTCAGCAATCATTCATGTTTCAGTTAGGAAAAAGAAGTAAAGAAGACTTTTGCATTTATTTTAGGGAAATATCATACAAAAAAAAAGAGGTACTCCCTAAAGATTTTAAAGACAAAAACTTTACATAACTTGAAATTATTGGATCAGAAAATCACTGTATATTTATTTGGTATGCCACTTAAATTACATGGTCATATGTAATTTACATACATACTTTAAAATAAATGAATGTTTTTATCTCTGTTCTATAAAATTCAAGGAATTTTTCTTTGATAATGGATGAAGGGCCATGTCATAGACAAAGGGGAAAGTGGAGAAAGGATAAGAAATACTCTGTGTTCCTTTTTTATACGTGTGTGTGTGTGTGTGTGTGTGCGTGCAATTTTGTGGTACAGATATTCTCTGTATATATAGTCCTTTTCTCAATTGTTGGGGAAAAGAAGAAGGTGCTACAGGGGATGGAGGAAAGAAGACAGAGTTGGTGATGGATGCATCCCTGGGACTCAACTCTTAGACACTATGTAATTCATCAGGTAGACAGAAGACAGTTCATATATATTTAGGAAGGGAGGGAGAGAAGCAGGGAGCATAGACTCTCAGAATGTTAGGAGTCAACATCTTTAGTTCTGACTGTGTGACCCAGAACACTGAGCTATTTACAATCTTACAGAGATACTAATTCAAACTGGTCTTGTGTTCAGGTTGATATAATAAAAGCAGCTCTCAGCTGATAGACCAGAGTCTATCTCTACTGTGGTTTTGAAATTTTTTACTTATTTGCAGTAACTCTAACTCTCATGAAATGATAAACATTTAAGTTTGTGGAAATAGTCCAGAAGAGAAAACTGGTACAGAATTGAAGACATCTAATAACATGTTATTTCTCTGCCAGGAATTTTGGATAAATGAATGAGTAGAGAAAAGTAAGTGCCTTAGGGCTTAATGTTTATCATTCAATCCCTTTTTAGGTTCCTTGATCCTCAGTGCATCCCCTCATTCCGTTCAAACTATCTCTTCTCTGCTAAAGACATCCATGATCTATGACTAATGGTTAATTTGGAAAATTTCATGTTATGTATATTTTACCACAGGTAAAAACAATTTTGGGGGGACACCTGGGTGGCTCAGTTGGTTAAGCATGCGAATCTTGATTTCAGCCCAGGTCATGATCTCCCAGTTTGTGAGTTCAAGCCCCATGTCAGACTGTGGTGACAGCATGGAGCCTGCTTGGGATTCTCTCTCTCCCTCTCTCTCTGCCCCTCCCCTGCTTGTGCTATCTCTCTCAAAATAAATAAAGTTTAAAAAAAGTAATTTTTTAAAAACTATGAACTTAAATGAAAATGTAAAAGTATAAAATTTTAGGGACAAAAAGAAAGAAAATATTTGGGATCTAGGACTAGACAAAGCATTCTTAGACTTGATAGCAAAAGCACAATCTATAAAAGAAAGAATTGACAAATAGAACCTCCTCAAAACTTAAAACGATTACTCTACAAAGGACCCTCTTAAGAGGATGAAAAGAAACCTACAGACTAAGAGAAAATATTTGCAATTGCCAAGTCCAATAAAGGCTAGTATCTAGAATACATAGAAAACTCTCAAAAATCAACAACAAAAAAATCCAAGTAGAAAATGGGGAAAAGATACAAATAGAAATTTTACTGAAGAGGACATATAAATGACCCAACAAACACATGAAAAGATGTTCAACATCATAAGCCATTAGGGCAATGCAAAATGGAAACCACAGTGAGATATCACTACACACCTGTAAGAATGACTAAAATAAACATACATTGCTGGTGAGAATGAAAAATTGTAGAACCACTCTAGCAAAGAGTTTGGATGTTTATTATAAAACTAACCAGGGGCACCTGGGTGGCTCAGTTGGTTAAGCATCTGACTTCAGCTCAGGTCATGATCTTGCATGTGTTCGAGCCCTGCATTGGGCTCTGTGTTGACAGCTCAGAGCCTGAGGCCTGCTTTGGATTCTGTGTCTCCATCTCTCGTTGCCACTCCCCCCACGTTTCTCTCTCTCCCTCTCTCTCTCTCTCTCTCTTAAAAAAAAATAAACATTAAAAAATTAAAAAAAGAAAAACTAACCATGCAATTACTGTCAGACTTAGCAGTTGCACTCTTGGGCATTTATTCCAAAGAAATGAAAATTACATTTATGCAAAAACCTGTTCATGCATGTTTGTAGTGATTTATTTGTAATAGCCAGAATCCAGAAACAACTCAGATGTTCTACAGTGGGTGAGTGGTTAAATAAACTATGGTACATCCATTTCATGCAATACTGCTCAAGATTAAAAAGGAACAAGCTATTGATATATATATAATAATTTGGATGAACAATTTTGGATGCTGAGTGAAAAAGCCAATCTCAAATGATTATGTATTATATGATTTCTTTTATAAAACATTCTCTTTTTTTTAAGTTTTATTTTTTTTTAACGTTTATTTATTTTTGAGACAGAGAGAGAGAGACAGAGCATGAACGGGGGAGGGGCAGAGAGAGAGGGAGACACAAACAAAATCGGAAGCAGGCTCCAGGCTCTGAGCCATCAGCCCGGAGCCCGACGAGGGGCTCGAACTCACAGACCTTGAGATCGTGACCTGAGCCGAAGTCGGACGCTTAACCGACTGAGCCACCCAGGCGCCCCTATAAGGCATTCTTGAAATGACAGAGTTACACAGATTGAGGACAGATAAATGGTTACCAGGGATTAGGAGGGGAGGTGAGTGTGGATCTAAGAGGACATCATAAAGGATCCTTGTGGTGAAGGATTGTTCTATATCTTGACTGGTGGTGGATACACAAACCTACACATGTCATAAAATTGCATAGAACTAAATACAAATGAGTAACATTGGAGGGATATGAATAATATTGCTGGATCATATTAATATAAAAAAATGATTGTACCAGTTTACAGTCCCATCAGCATTACATGACAGTTCCAATTTCTCCACATGCTCACCAGCACTTATTATGGGTCTTTTTAATTATAGCCATTCTAATGATGCATGGTGGTCTCTCATTGTGGTTTTAATTTCTGTTTCCCGAATAGACTAAAGATGTTCAGTATTTTTCATTTTCATGTTCTTATCTATTTTTATATCTACTTTGGTGAACTGTCTATTTAAATCTCTTATACTTTTTAATTTTTGTTAGTCTTTATATTTTTTAATTGTAGGAGTTTTTTTATATATTCCAGACAGAAGTCCTTCATCAGATATATGATTTGCAAATAGTTTTCTCACTCTGTGGCTTTTCTTTTCATTTTCTTAATGGTGTCTTTTGAGGAGCAAAAATTTTTAATTTTGACTAAATACAATTTATCAAACTTTTATGGATCACGTTTCTGGTGTCATATCTACGAAATCTTTGCCTAAGCCAAGGTCACCAAAAAAATTCTCCAGTGTTTTTCTCTAACAGTTTTATAGTATTAGCTTTTGACATATAGATCTTTGATCACAGTTTTTGCGTAGGGTATGAGGTAAGCATCTAAGTTCATTTTTTTGCACAGGCATATACAATTGTTCCAACATCATTTTTGAAAACCCTCTAGTCATTGAATTGCCTTGGCACCTTTGTCAAAACTCAGTTGATGATCAATGTTAAGAGTTTATTTCTGGACTTTCTTTTCTGTTCCAATGACTTCTGTGTCTATTGTTTTGCCAGTACCATCCTGTCTTGATTAACTATAGTTTATAGTAAGTTTTTAAACACATATTGTAAGTCCTACTTTGTTCTTTCATTTCAACATTGTTTTAATTTTTCTAGATTCTTTACATTTATATATAAATTTTAAGATAAACTTTTTCACTTCCTTCAATTTAGATAGGGATTATATGGACCTTTTAAATGAATTTGGAGAAAATTGCCATCTTCACAATATTGATTCTTCCAATCAATATTGGAATTATCAAATTCCAATATTGTATTATCAAATACAATAAACATGTATTTTAGATCTTTGATTTCTCCAATATTTTGTAGCTTTCAGTACATGTCGTACACTTCTTTTGTAAAATGTATTCCTAATTTTGACACTACTTTGAATGAAGTTGTCTCTTAATTTCATTTTTGGATTTTTGGATTTTTCAGAGCTGGAATATTGAAATGCAACTGGTGTTTGTATATTGCTCTTGTATCTTGTGCCCCCACTGAACCCCTCACCATTACTCTTGCAGCAGCAATTTTTTTTGTTGCTAGTGTGTGATGGTGAAAAATACAATGACTATTAAAACAGTTTGGTGCCACTGTCTCTATTTGTGCTAAGGGAACCAGCAGCTTTCCCCACCATTGCTTTTGTACCAACAAGGCAAAAGGCAGTAATCTGCTAGTGTTCTCTTTTTTTTTTTTTTTAATTTTTTTTTTTAACGTTTATTTATTTTTGAGACAGACAGAGACAGAGCATGAACGGGGGAGGGTCACAGAGAGAGGGAGACACAGAATCAGAAACAGGCTCCAGGCTCTGAGCTGTCAGCACAGAGCCCGACGCGGGGCTCGAACCCACGGACCGTGAGATCATGACCTGAGCCGAAGTCGGACGCTTAACCGACCAAGCCACCCAGGCGCCCCCTGCTAGTGTTCTCTTGATCGTACAAAGGTTCTCAGGGATCCTCAGGAGTTTCAGACAACACTTAAAAGAACCACTGATATAGATGATCTCTAAGTACCTGTCCTACCTAAGTCTGAAATTATAGAACTTTAAAAATCTAAGATAATGTTATTTACCAAACTTGTCTTAATAACATTTGATTAAATAGAACTACCCTACAACCCAGCAATTGCACTACTAGGTATTTATCCAAAGGATACAGGAGTGCTGATTCAAAGGGGCACATGCACCCCAATGTTTATAGCAGTATTAACAACAGCCGAAGTATGGAAAGAGCCCAAATGTCCATCAACTGATGAATGGATAAAGAAGATGTGGTGTATGTATGTATATATATATATATATATATATATATATATATACACATATGTATATGTATATATATATACACACATATATATGTATATATATACATATATATGTATATACATATACATATATATGTGTATATATATATATATACATATACATATGTGTATATATATATATACATATATATATAATACTCGGCAATCAAAAAGAATGAAATCTTGGCATTTGCAACAACATGGATGGAACTGAAGTTCCAGCTAAATAAGTCATTCAGAGAAAGACAAATATCATGTAATTTCACTCACGCATGGAATTTCAGATACAAAACAGATGAACGTAAGAGAAGGGAAGCAAAAATAAAAACAAGGAGAGGAACAAAACATAAGAGGCTCTTAAATACAGAGAACAAACTGAGGTTGCTGGCAGGGTGTTGGGTGGGAGAATGGGCTAAATGGGTGATGGGCATTGAGGAGGGCACTTGTTGGGATGAGCACTGGGTGTTAATATGTAAGTGATGAATCACTAAATTCTATTCCTGAAATCATTATTACACTATATGTTAACCAACTTGGATTTAAATTTTAAAAATCATAAGAGAAAAATTTTAAAATAGCATTCGATTAAATGGCTGGTTTTCATGACAGTTAATATTCTTTAGACAAGCATAAGCATCTTTAAGTAATCAAGAGGATCAAGAAAAGGAATCTTGATGTCACTGTAGGCTAATTACATTAGATTCCAAATTTATATGTTTTCTGTTCTAGGTAGCACTAAAAATAAACAAAATGCTTACACTAGAGATACAGCACATATCAAATATCAAGATTAGAAGCAAAACTAGCTTATAATCTATTGGTCTTGACTAGCACAACCTAATGTTATATCATTTCCAACTAACTATAAGTAAGACAAAATAATAATCAAACTCATTTTCAAAACTTTTTTAAAAGCCCTAATTTTATACTACTATTTATAACAGACCCTTGACTGGAAGCTTAAAATAGCTACTTGCCTACTATTTTTTCCTGCATTTTATATATAGTCAGGATTATATTTAAAATATGATGCTTATAGCTCACTGACAAGTGTACTGTATATTTTAGCTTTTCCCTAGAGAGTAATAAAGTATTGTTGATTCATTCAAGGTAAATAGTCTCAATGCTTCAATCTATGGGATTCCACAGGTTTTGACATCCTTAAAACTTCTGGGTAGGAAAAAAAAAAGGCAAAAGGACTGAAACAGTCACTGATTGGAAAAATAAAAGAGAATTTGGAAAAAAAAATTATGTAAAATGAAGGGAAAGATTAAGCTAAGATTAGGGATAAATTGAGTTGATAATAGTTTTGGAGAAACCAGTTATAGATGGAGTTTTGATGTGAAAAAAAAAAATCACACAATTTCTGAGCAGGCAGAGAATTTAGAGATAAGAAATGTTGCACCAGAACTAGATTATTCAGCAGAGGAGGGAAGCAAGCCCAAAGATTTCTGACAGGGCTGAAGCTGGAAGTCAGGATTTCCAACTTCCCCTTTAGGATGTTCCATTCTTCTCTCTTCCCATTAAATATGATTTTTACGGTGTTAATACTCTCTATACCACACATAGCACTTCCCAGAAGACAGCCAAGCTTCTAAAACTTTAATGGCAAATTGTTAAAATGCATGTCATTTGTATGTGAAGTATTATTACATGACTGGTAATTCGGACATCTTAGGTATGTCTTCCTCTTTCACTTTATGTGTCAGCTACTGGAAATCTTGAAGTTTTATTGTCTAATGAATTTCTGTTATTAAATATTTAAAATCACCTGAACCTCCTGTACTGTAACATGTCAGCTTCAGCATCAACTTTTTTCCTCCCAAAGACACAAGAGTACCATTTCTTCATGCTGCATACCGTACATTAGGTGGGCCATTGTTTCTGTCTACACATAGGATAATTTCTTATGACCACATGTCATACTTGACAATGAAGAACTAACTCCAGTTCTTAAGATTTTGAAGAACTCATGAATGACATGAAATCATTAAATAAGCTGCATGCCTTCAAATATGCTATTGGTTTTCCCTTTTTCCTACTTATCACCAATTCTTGATAAGTCTTTTGTAGCTACTCCCTAAATCTGTATGTGGAGATCTCTATCAGTTTGTTTTGTTTTGCTTTGTTCTGCTTTGGTTTTGCCTGCAGCTTTCTTTTAAACAAGTACCGGCATGTACTTGCATAGAGACTGCTGATTAAAAGAAATAATAAAACATTTTCATTAGGTTTTGTGCCTTGTTTTGTGTCCAGGTCAGAGCACTTATGGGCTATAATTAACTATGCTTGCACTTTGTTACAAGAAAATGTAAGTCTCCACTCATAACACATGTGTGAAATCTTTTCTCCAGTCAGGAAAAGCTAGGGATCATTTTTTCCAACATAAATCTTCTCTCTGTTATGAATTAAATCTTAAAGTATTGGCACATATATTTGGCACTAACGTGTGTAATTTTGATATTGAGTCCTTCTCATGTTCCTCCTTTAAAGAATTTTAATTCTTCTCCATCATTCTCCATAATTATCCTTTGGCTTTACCCATGAGAAATGAGTAGAAGTCTCAAGGCCCCTGCTTCTAGACTGGTATCCTTACAGCAAACAGAGTTATTCAAAAGAGACATTTCTTTTCATTCCAACTTCCAGGTAACTGAGGCTGTTGAGGATAGGAAGCCCATGTCTTGGGGGAACCATCTTTCTTCTAAGGAAAAACCTTCGTGACTTTGGAACTCTGGTTTCAAAAAGTATTTTTTCTCTTCCCCGCCCCCACCCTCCCCCACCTGGTTGTTGTTAACAGCTATGTATCTCAGATTCTAAAAAAGTTATGACTTCAGCAAAAATGGAAACACTGAATATTCAACAGTGTAAGATACAGACAGCGAGGAGTAGCAACAATCCCATGTTTCCCATGGAAGTGCAGAATAGTGGGAACAGTCTCTCATGGGAACTAACATTTATGATCTGTGACAGGCCAGGCCCTGTTCTAAGTGCTTTGTGTGGATTAGTTCATTTCATACTCACATGCACCATATGGCATAGATTCTCTTTTCATGTCCAGTTTTTTCTGAGGCCACAGTTAACTTGTCTAAATTATGCCAGGCTCGGGTTCCAGAGCCTGTTTTCTCTGCCATGGTGCCATACCACTGTCTCCTTCTGTTGAGCTCCCACAGAACGTTGCTTACAGCTCCTTTAGGAACTATTATGTCTGTTCATCTTCCAGGTAATAATTTCCTTGAGAATGAGGTCTTTTGAGCTTGTGTCATCTTCCAGCACTCTGCAGCTGGTAACCTGGGTGATCCTTCACATTCTCGTGGAAAAACAGGACAAAACGTAGAGACTGATAATGATAGGCTGTGCAAATATCTCACATTTCCAGATACTTACTTCTGCTAATCCCTCTGTATGGATCGTCTCTTCTGTTGCCCACAGAAATCCCCTGACGTAGCTGCCATCACTGTCTTCATTTTCTAGAGGAAGGAACTGAGAAGCAGTGAAGTTAATCAACATGTCAACGTCACACAGGAACATAGCAGAGCCTTAAGTCCAAGGAGAGCTTCAGGGCCCATGCTCTTAACTGCTCTGCCAGGCCACTTGCTTTAATTAGAAGTGCTTCTCCATCCCCCTTGGTCACTGAGGGCACCCAGCACCAGAATTGAGAACATTTATGGAGTTGCTGCTATGCTCTGCATTTGTCATACACTTCAAGTTTGGGGCTGGTCAGGAGGGAAGAGGAGCCTGTCAAAGGAATATGTGTATGGATAGAGCAGAGGCCATGGATTTTACTTCATTTATCTATATGAAAACTCTGCCTCAACCCTGAAGCAATTAAAACATAAAGGAAAAGAAAACTCCATGCTCAGTCATGCAGTGATTTATTTTATTGCATCTGATTTGAGATTTGCAACAGAGAGCATGTTTTCATTAAAGGCCTTTCCTGGGCATTACAGGCATTATAATTAACTCAGTCTGTGCTATTGGAAGATATTCTTGTTTACTACAGATTCAACTATTCAACTTCTACATCCCAGCCCCTCCCCCAGCAAGAAAGAAAACCGTAGGACCTCACGTTTTCAACACTGGTACCTGGTCCATCGTGTTCAATTCCAAGTGACACTACAATAATTCATGTTGAGGAGAGGAGAATATTTAATTTGATATTTTCAACTACTATAGACTGTGTTCATAAATCTCTCGCTCCTGTCTAGAATGGGTGGAGTGGTGTGAAGGGAGGAAAAGTATCCCTCAGCCGCACCGGATGGGCTGGAAGGAAAATTAGCACACAGAACAATGTGCCACCGGTTTTATTTATCCCATTATTAAGAAGCCATGACAATAACAAAAGTAATGTCCAAATAATAGCATTAAATGGCAGAGATAACATCAGGAATAGATAAAGAGGGGTAAATTCATTTCTGTTATCCTTGTTTTCATTAAGTTGTGCATAAATGGGACATTTCCATGTATGATTACCAATTATAGCAGTCCAAAGTAACTAATGTTTATGTAGTGCAGATTCAGTTTGCAGAATTCTTTCACATGTATTGTTCTTATTGAGCCTCTGAGATGGTCATCATATCATTGTTGGAGGAATGCGAACCACCCCATTTAACAAATACAGAAATGAGACTTACAGGGGTTTACCCAAGGTCACACAGGAACAGGTAGATCTCGGACTTGAACCTGAGTCCTCTGAGTTCACAACCTAAGTTGAATTTAGGGGAAAAACAGCCTTTTTCGGTAGCGCCAAGCTGATGAGGTCTGAAACATTAGGCTACAACATGAGGGTCTTGCGTAACAGTCAAGCCACCTGGTACCGAACTGTACTTTTACGTACTGAAGGCTTTAGGGACTACTGGGGTGAAGGGGCAGTGGGATGCTGTCCCTAAACTACTGTGATTTTTTAATTTCATACATTTATGTTATAAACTATTTCTGCTTCTCCCCTATCTGGCTGTCAGCTGTCAGTTTTTGCTGATCACTGTGCTTCTAGAGCAGTGGTTCCCCAAGTTTGGTTGATGGAACAGCACTATCAGCATCACCTAGGAACTCATGAGCAATGCAAATGCTAGGTATCAACTGTACTTCAATAAAAAAATAAAAGAAATAAAATAATAAAAAAAAGAAATGTAAATTCTCAGGCCTCATCTCAGACCTACTGAATCAAAAAGCTCTGGGAATAGAGCCCAGCAATCTGGTTTAACAAGCCCTCCAGGTAATTCTGATGCTTTGAAAGCTTGAGAACCACTACACTAAGCAATGATTCTCAAACTTGGCTGTACATTGGAATCACCTGGGAGCTTTAAAAACTACTGAGGCTTGTGTCCCAACCCCAATGATTCTGGCTTATTGGTCTATAATATGGTTTTCAACCTCAGCACTATAGGCATTGCGTGCTGGATAATGATTCACTGGGGAGGCCTATTCTCTACCAGCTAGATGTTAGTAGCCTCTGTCCTCCAACACAATTGTAATTACCAAAAATGTCTCCAGAAATTGCCAAATGTCCTCTGGGGGCCAAATTGCCTCAAGATGAGAAGTACTAGTCTAGGGGCATGGCCCAGGTACTGGGATTCTTAAAAGCTCCCTAAATCATTCTAATGTACAGGCAAGACTGAGAACTATTACTCTGGAGAGTTCCCAGTAGTGAGGAGCTCTGGATGTGCAGTGGACTAAGGAACAATAAAAGCTAAACTTTATAGCATTGAGTATAAAGAAAGAATAAATCAACCTGCAGTGAAGAGTCCAGCAGTTTGCCTGTAAGTAAAGTACATGAGCTCTAGGGCATAAATTTCACATCAACCAATGGGCTTCTTACATTTTTGCTTACTTTCCGTTTGTTATGTTCCAGAAAACTGATATAAACAGGTACATTGCACATAACTAAAACATCCCAACACAGTAGACATTGCTTTGTACTAAATATAGTGGTGGACAGAGATCCTGCTTTTGGATCTAGTCGTTCTACAAACAGGGTGCTTATGAGCATACCTTGTGGTACAAGTCCTTAGGTAAATCTGGTTTTGATAGGCTAAAAATGCAGCCTGTCAATTTTATATTGACTTTGACATAATCCAAATCAACCACACACATACATACATATATATTCATATTCAATGTATACATTCATTTCTGCCATTTTAGAGGTATTTGAGTTTTCAGGTGATGATCAGGGACTTTAACAACATATATTTCAACTGTAGAAAATCCCCCAGGCTAGAATCAAGGAAAGGATCCTTCAGTAAAATCCATACCCAGCAGATTGCCCTCTGCTCCTTCAGCAATTGTTCTGTGGTGTTCCTCTGTATCCTCTTGAGAATGAGATTAGACCATGGGACGCACATCATGTTCAAGTGTCTGCTCTGTGGCTCTTATTAGGCTGGATAGTCTCATCACAGCCCAGACTGAGAGGTCTCCAAGCACAGAGTTTCTGGAAGCTCCTATTTAACCTGAAGTCTTAAATAGAACAGTATTCTCCCACTTCCTCAAACGACTCATTCACAGGTGTGTGGTTTCTTTCAACGTGAGGAATGGAAATACTAAACTGGGATGCTGATAAACAACTTTTAAGTAGAAAGTAAATTACAAGATGGATGTATTTTCAGGGCAAAAGTGGTAGTAATTTAAAAATATGAAAATATTGGCTTCAGTTAATGAGTTGGGATTATTAATTCATTCAACACCTACTATGTGCTAGGACCTGCGTGATGTCCTTGGAAGTTATAAATATGAGGGTTACATAATAGCATAGGCCCTTATATGGCAAAAATAAGCTATGACTGCCCCAAGGTGCCCAGTTAACCCTTGAACCAATCTAACTTGTCTGTTTGTCAGACTAGTTTGGTTTTTCTTTCAATGAAGTGATAGTAGCTTGTTGACATTAATGAAATCAACGAGTTCTTTTGCTCTATAAGATTTATCTTATACAGTTGCCTATCTTTTCCTATCCTAGTCTAAATTCTTTCATGGATATGCTTTTAAAAGTCCAAACCTTTTAATTAGACAATAGAACTGCTTACCAAAAAAGTAGGCAAAAAAGATCATAAAAGACTGTTAAAAGGTATTATTTCCATATGTTCCCACTTTTTTTTTAAGGGCATAGGAAGTTTTCTGGAAGAAAACACACTTAACAATTAACAATGGATGCCTTTGGGCAGGGATTTTAGAGGCCTTGATGTTAAGGGAGACTTGCTTTTCATTACATGTTTTTATACAGCTTTTTACCATTTTAAATCTTGTGTTTTTAATTTTAAATGCTAGTAAATAACAGAAAGGATGCATTCCCAGCAGTCTTTCAGAAGTTCCAAAATATCTCTTCTAAATAAGAGAAAAATAGGTGAGCTACACTCTATGCCTCTTTGATTCCCTCTTTTTTTTTTTCTTTTTTTGTATATGCTTTATTGCTAAAACAGAGTGAGCTGAGACTTGGAATGTAAAATTACCCCCACACTAGTTCCATGAAGAAAGATTAATAAGCAGAACCTGTTTGAGACCGGGTAGTTAATGGGGGCCTCTTTGAGGAAGCCACCTTTAATCAGAAAAGGAAGAAGTTGCCGCAGGCAGTGGCCTAATTTCCCCTGGTTACATTAGGACAGTTACTTTCCATACATTCTTTCAGAATGAAGTGGATATAGGTTTTAGAAGTCTCCTTGTGATTGTCCGGAAATTTCCTCCAATGATTTCTTTCATTTCCCTTTGTCTTTAATTCCCAAGAAGAATCAAGGTCCACTCCAGGAGAAAAGAAAAGATAACAACATACATAACAAAGCATCTCCTTATGTCAAAGAAAGACAATTCTATGATCTCTTTGGTGCCCACCAATTCTATAGTATCTTTCCCTTCAGTCCTTCCTCTGTATCTACCCCCATCTGGCAAGAATGAAAAAGGAAAAAACTCAAGGGCCAGAAAGAATACATGCTCAGTTGTGTTTTTTTCTGTATCATTTTTCTTAGCACTTGTCATTTATTCCCTCACAGGACCTCAGAGTCTCCCTTGTTAAGCAAGAAACATCCTTTTCTCTGATTATTGGATGTGTGAATTGGGAAATCCATCTATGTGGATTTCAGGATCCTCTGTTTCTGAAATGAACCAACTGTAACAGCTAAATTACTCCAAAGCATATCCTATAACAATCCCTACACATTTCATTTACATCTCTGTAATACTTCAGTGGAGAATTACACTTGTAGGACAAAATACTAAACTCTCTATAAAAAGTAGTTTTCAGGTTTTCTTTTCTTTATAGGGGAAGAGTCATCTCAGAAATAGTGTTTTGTGTCTTGCATCAGCATTAACAACCAGCAGTCAGCAATGGTATAATATTTGTTAGCTTCATGAAAACTGTCAGAGTTTAGGGCAATGTTTCTGTGAAGAGCCCATCAATTGTTCTTGGACAAAAAGTTTATGTGGAAATTCTAAGAAGACACCCACCAAGACTGATCAGAATGCAAGGAAAAAGAGATGAGAGACAAAGTTGGATTAAGGACAAGGTCCTTTCAGCAAACTATTCAAAAGAAAAGGAAATGTGTTTTAAGTGTTTAAGAGAGAATTTCTGGAATAAGTCATACAAGGTCTTAGCCATAAAAATAGGATTTTAGGGGTGCCTCGGTGGCTCAGTCTGTTGAGTGTCCTACTGTCACTTTCAACTCAGGTCATGATCCCAGGGTCGGGAGATCAAGCTCTGTGTCTGGCTCTGTGCTGAGTGTGGAGCCTGCTTGCGATTCTCTCTCTCCCCCTGCCCCTCCCCCGCACTCATGCTTGCGTGCATGTGCTCTTGAAGAAGAAGAAGAAGAAGAAGAAGAAGAAGAAGATTTTAGAGTGCCCTATATTACTAAATTCAAAATGAGTATCATGTTAATGGCCACATTGACCATGAAATTAAGCCTTACATAGTCTTTTAGAAATGACAGAACAGAAATTCAAAGCTCAACTCAGAGTTACTAAGGCAATAGGTACTTTGC